>NC_092271.1:16577028-16584528 GCF_036320965.1 Panulirus ornatus | reverse complement strand
GTGTGTGTTGGAGGGGGGCTGAGGTCTTCGTGCATAGCTGCAGGCAGGCAGGCTAGCAACACCCATCACCCCACCCTCAGGCGCCCATAGTCTTCTCGCCTCATCTACCATGATTTATCCTCCTCCTCCTCCTCCTGACCCGCCTCCCCTCCTGTACGTGATAAAATTCCAGGAGAAGTTTTTAGTCTGGTTGTCTGGTACATGATGGACGAACGCTACCCACTGGTGAAGGTCGGGGTGTGTCCTTATTGTTGGCTTCTCTCTCTCTCTCTCTCTCTCTCTCTCTCTCTCTCTCTCTCTCTCTCTCTCTCTCTCTCTCTCTCTCTCTCTCTCTCTCTCTCTCTCTCTCTCTCTCTCTCTCTCTCTCTCTATCCCCTTCCCACTTCAACAGGAGGTCTTTCTGCGTCCCTCCACCAGGAATACATGGATACAGCGACGATACATGGATACAGCGACGATACATGGATACAGCGAGGATACATTAATACAAGTACAAAGAAATCAATTTTCAGCACAAGACTCACCCCCCACACTTCCAGTTGCCACGCCCAACCTCCTTCCCCTGCAGAGGTTCATTGACCGCGTCTCTTCGTTTCTTCAGCGGTCAGCCCATGTCCTTCGTACACTCGAAAACACTGACTGACCTTCTCCAGCCTCTCATCTACCATACATATCCACATTACTAAACCTTCTTAGCTATTCTTCAGCAATTCATATTTCTAATGCCTTTCTCAAATATGCTGGTCTCTTGTGCATCATTCCTTCTTGTGGTTTCTTGACTTCTAATATATTCATGGATATTTATCTTTAATACACTTCTCCTTGTTCACATACATATGGATGATCGGACTGTTCAATCATCAATGCTTCTTGCACATTCCTCATTTTTTTCCCCACTCATCACAGCTCTCAAAGTAACTTCGACTATTCTCCCTCGCTTTACTGGACTCTGGTATCCTGGTTTCCCTTTACCTTCTTAACTGAACATGATCCCAAGTAACCCAAACACCACCATAACTTTCAGTCTCACAGGAACTGGCCGCTCAATCAAACAACCGCTGCCTTCTTATCTGTGTTTACTTCGTCCTTCTTCCTACAAGCACATCCCATCCACCAGTTCCTCCAGACTCGTCCTCTGACTGAATTGGTGGAGCAGGATCGTCCACATATACGATCCGGGATGACTTCCATTACGTTGCTTCGTGGTCTGGCTAACCCCACGTCCATGGCAGGTATTGCTGCCCCATCCATAAAAACATTACATACCCATGATAACAACACAGGATGCTCACCCACTCCCATGTTTGTTCCACATTATGCATTCATACCACGGGCGACTGTCATGCAAGCGCTTGCCTCCGATGCAAAGGACTGCGTCCGGCATGCAATACCCTCCCATGCATGTGCACACAACTTCCTAAAGTCCTTTTCAGTGCATTTTGTCTCTTTCTCTTAAAATATTATGATTTTTTTTTTCTTTTTTTGACTAGACATATATTCAGAACCTGTTTAAGTCGTATCACAAGTTGTTGTATCAGTCCGCAAATGGTTTTGCAATCAGTTGCTTGCATCTGTCGCAAACACCCGTCCCACTCACACATTGTGTCGCTAACTCTTGCATGTCTCACTCGATGTCGCTTCTCCTGTGAAGAGTGAGATCTACAACGGGTCGTCGTACCGGCTGTCGAAGGTCGTTCCCTCAGGGTCGTACTCGTCAGAAACACCGTAATGTCATCATTTCCCCCTGAGATTTACATGTCGTCCGAACTGTATTATCACACGTCCCTGTAAGGTACCTTCATACCATAATCTCCTCTGATGATCATTCTTGGTCTCTGGCTTTTGTCGTGGTGGGCTCCACAGTTCGTCACCCGCAGCGTCTGCGTGTAACAGCATACACAAGAGTGATGACACACACAGACGCGGCAGCTGTGAACACACAAACATTACCATACCTACGGTACACAATAACCAGCGAGTGGTGACACTGCAGACGGCGGCTGTGAAAACCGTGGTCAGTCTGTATAACCTTCCACCTTTGTCTGGTAGCACCTGTCGTATATGAAGGATGTCTCAACCTTGCAACAGTCACCGTGAATATATGAGAGGAGACCGGTGGAATATTGCAGTGGGTTTATGAGGGGTAGTAAGGCATTCCCAGTGGATATATGAGGGGCAGTGGAAATCATGCAGTGGGTATATGAGGGGGTAGTAGTACAACTGCAGTGAATATATGAGGGGGGCAGTGAGGCAGTGGCTCAGAAGATATATGAGGGGCAGTGGAGCAGTCGCAAGAGAATATATGAGGGGGCCAGTGAGGCAGGCGACGTTATAATGTATCCTCAAGCGAGATATGTCATCGCGTGCGGTCTGTGACATGAACATGGAAGGTACGGTCCGAAAACTTCAAGAATCATGTAGAAATATCTTTCCCTTTATCCCCTGAATGCCAGAGGAAGGACAGAAAAAAAAAAAAAACTATAAAGTCTGACGGAATAAATCGTTTTCTCGAAAGTTTCGACAAGTATGAATTTATAGTTCGAGGGAGTAATTTTTTCCCCCCCCTTTTTGTGTGGGATTTCTAAACTTAGTTTAAGTTTTACTGATGTGAATATCTAGCAGCTTGAGTGAGTTGTAGGGATGCGATGAGCAATAAGACGAGGCAGAACAAGATGGGAGAGAGAGAGAGAGAGAGAGAGAGAGAGAGAGAGAGAGAGAGAGAGAGAGAGAGAGAGAGAGAGAGAGAGAGAGAGAGAGAGAGAGAGAGAGAGAGAGAGAGAGGACAGTGGAGGAAGGGAAGGGGAGGAGTGGGAAAAGTTTGAGGTTATTGGAGGAACTTGGGCGTGTATCGGGCTGGGAGGCCATCCGGGGCAGGAAGTGCCCGGGGGAACCTACCCAAGTTTCCTTATTACTCAAAATTATATCGTTGGATCACACAGACACACACACACACACACACACACACACACACACACACACACACAATGATATACGTATAATCTAAGTAACAAAGAGGTTCAAGTAGGGCAACTATACTATATAATCTCTTCTTGGCAAGGGGATCTCGTGTCATATCCAACACAACAGGAATCTATCTGACACTTCATCTTCGTCAGCGCTGGGGGAAATAGAAATAGAAACACCCACACACACGCACACACACAAACCCACAAGACACACACACACACACACACACACACACACACACACACAAGAAAGCTATGGGTTTTCAACCAACCTTTCTAGATGCACTCCACAAGGCGTGTTTGATCCTCGTCTCTTACAGGTTTACTTCAACAGTAACATTTCCTCGATGGAATTCTAACATACACAAGGAAATGCTTAGCAAGTTACCTGACTAATCAAAAAGAAAAAAGAAAATATATATATAAAGAAAATATATATATATATATATATATATATATATATATATATATATATATATATATATATATATATATATATATATATATATATATATATATATATATATATATATATATATATACACACACACAAAGTTAGCACGCTAAAGGCCACGGTACATTTACTGTATACTTACTTTATGATCTTTAACGTCACCACTCCAAGTTAATAGCAATAATTGCGATAGCGAGGGAGGAAAACCAGATTAGCTCCGCCCAGCACCATGGTTTACCTGGAACACGTCAGTCAGACGAGCCTGATTTATTGAGAAGAGAAAGGTGACAAAGTAGCAGTCTTAACCAGGAAATTACTATACGCTTCAGAAAAACAGAAAAAAAAAAGATATGTGACAATAGGAAATAATATCTACGAAGCAGGTCTTCATCTGTGTTCATCTTCGACATCTACGAATGCTGAATAGAGGCACCGAGCTTAAGAAGCAGACTTCGTCCTGAGTCTTTTTTGAACCAAAGTATCGTCAATAAGCACTGGGAGATGTTGCCTCTAAGCCACATGACATCATCAACCATCTCAGACAGAGCGGTAGAGGTGGGTGTGTTTTAACCTGCGCCCGCCACATCATGAAGTGACTACCATCGTCTCACAACTCCCAGCACCAGCGAAACGTTCCACCCTCGACTTATTATATAACAGCTTATGAACACAAGTAATTACTGCATTAGTCATACAACTGCTGCTCATGCTCTTGCTGCTGCTGCTCACTGACGGGGACAAACGGCGACATGGTATAAGGCAATGTTATCCCGTGCCAGAGGAGGAGGAGGAGAAGGAGGATGGTAGAGGAAGTGGGAGGAGGCAAGGGCTCCTACTACTGCTATTACTACTAATACTACCACTACTACTACTCTCTCTCTCTCTCTCTCTCTCTCTCTCTCTCTCCCCTTTCCTTGCCTCGTCGTATCTCACCAGCCATTGAGGTCCAGGTGGGGCAGATGGCACGGTCTGATGAGAGCTACGGTCACTACACGTCACTTGGTGAGGTTAACTCTATCCCTGCTGCCGACACCCACCTGCAGGGATAAGGAGAAAGAGACTTTCACGTACTGGAATAATTGTAATTAGGTGTATATATATATATATGTGTGTGTGTGTGTGTCATGATAGCTGGAATAAGGCACGGGGAAACTCATGCACTGATCATGTCCACTCCACAAGAAACAAGGACACAAATACGATCCGGAATAAGACTGAAGAGATTAATTCCATCTCCTCAGGTGTTTGGAGACCTGACTCCTCAAGTGCTGAAAGGTTATGAGAAGGAGAGGGAAAAACACGAGGAGAAAGAGATCTCCACTGCCTCATTCTTGTGAGAAAGCAGGAGACATCATAGCTATCAGTCTGTTCAATACGATGACGAACAATTACTCGAAGGAAATGAATATAAAACGGAAAATAGATATAATATAATGGTAACTATAGACATCAGGGGAAAAAAGGACAAGTAATAATGGAATTAAATAATAATGATGAAGTCTGGGTGAATAGTGTATCAAGGAAGAAAACGAGAGTGGATGCAAACAGTATAAGATGGGAGAGAGATGTCTAGGACGATATGAAGGGATATAACAAGGAACGGGAGGTACGCGATGAAATGATGATGAGAGAGAGAGAGAGAGAGAGAGAGAGAGAGAGAGAGAGAGAGAGAGAGAGAGAGAGAGAGAGAGAGAGAGAGAGAGAGAGGCAGGGATAACGCGTAGCGTTCATTGCAGGAGAATATACGAGTCATTAAATAGTGAGTCATGTGAGTTATTTCTTGTGAAGTGTGTATATGTCAGCCAGAGAGACACGGAATGTCTCTAGGCTGAAAGCCGGCAAGCCAGGTATAGCCAAGACAGAAAGAAAAGAGGAGCCACCTGGTCCAAGAAGGGGTAATACTTGACAGCCACTGAAGTGCTAGAGAGAGAGAGAGAGAGAGAGAGAGAGAGAGAGAGAGAGAGAGAGAGAGAGAGAGAGAGAGAGAGAGAGAAGGATCAACATAGAGAGAGAATTTGAGACGATAACACAAGTAAAAGCAAGATAAACTGCCAAGAAGGGAGAGGAGCGAACCACAATAGATAATGAAAGAAGGGTGAAGCTGGAGTGCTTAACAAAGGAGTGACAGGAAAGGATGATAAAAATGGACATCAAGAGGGGACATGATAACGACATAAGAGAGAGTAATTTACCTGTCGACGTACAGAGCTGTGGACAGTTATGAATATTGCTTCCCATTGTTGGCCTCTGTTCGAAACTATAGAGTTTTGTAGGTCTGTGACCTCAAGTTCATTTCGATCTATGAAATATACTTCTATCTTTTTAACTCATACAGAACCAAGAAAGTATAAAGCAGCAGCTTTCTCCAATTTTGGAAATTCCCTTTCAGACAGCTGGATGTGTTAGTACAATTTGTGATTGCTATTTGTGTGTTGGGAGGAGAAGGTTTAAACTCGTGTGTGTGTGTGTGTGTGTGTGTGTGTGTGTGTGTGTGTGTGTGTGTCTGTCTGTCTGTCTGTCTGCCTGTGCGCGTGTGTATCTGTTTGTCTGAGCGTGTCTGTGTGTGTGTGTGTGTGTGTGTGTGTGTGTGTGTGTGTGTGTGTTTAACCATAGCAGATGAAGAAAATAATAATCTATTGAACAAACAGTGACCAAAAGTCGAAAAAAAAAAGTCCAGAGAAATTACATAAAAAATCAATACAAACCAAGAAGGCTTTAGAGAGGTACTGAAGAGATAGTGTTAACACAAATACAAATGAAAAGGTTGAAACCCACTCAACTGATGCTTAACCATGTTAACAGTGGACTTGGGAGGTGTATTGTCCTCCTCCTCCTCCTCCTCCTCCTCCTCCTCCTCCTCCTCCTCCTCCTCCTCCTCCTCCTCCTCCTCCTCCTCCTCCTCCTCCTCCTCCTCCTCCTCCTCCTCCTCCTCCTCCTCCTCCTCCTCCTCCTCCTCCTCCTCCTCCTCCTCCTCCTCCTCCTCCTCCTCCTCCTCCTCCTCCTCCTCCTCCTCCTCCTCCTCCTCCTCCTCCTCCTCCTCCTCCTCCTCCTCCTCCTCCTCCTCCTCCTCCTCCTCCTCCTCCTCCTCCTCCTCCTCCTCCTCCTCCTCCTCCTCCTCCTCCTCCTCCTCCTCCTCCTCCTCCTCCTCCTCCTCCTCCTCCTCCTCCTCCTCCTCCTCCTCCTCCTCCTCCTCCTCCTCCTCCTCCTCCTCCTCCTCCTCCTCCTCCTCCTCCTCCTCCTCCTCCTCCTCCTCCTCCTCCTCCTCCTCCTCCTCCTCCTCCTCCTCCTCCTCCTCCTCCTCCTCCTCCTCCTCCTCCTCCTCCTCCTCCTCCTCCTCCTCCTCCTCCTCCTCCTCCTCCTCCTCCTCCTCCTCCTCCTCCTCCTCCTCCTCCTCCTCCTCCTCCTCCTCCTCCTCCTCCTCCTCCTCCTCCTCCTCCTCCTCCTCCTCCTCCTCCTCCTCCTCCTCCTCCTCCTCCTCCTCCTCCTCCTCCTCCTCCTCCTCCTCCTCCTCCTCCTCCTCCTCCTCCTCCTCCTCCTCCTCCTCCTCCTCCTCCTCCTCCTCCTCCTCCTCCTCCTCCTCCTCCTCCTCCTCCTCCTCCTCCTCCTCCTCCTCCTCCTCCTCCTCCTCCTCCTCCTCCTCCTCCTCCTCCTCCTCCTCCTCCTCCTCCTCCTCCTCCTCCTCCTCCTCCTCCTCCTCCTCCTCCTCCTCCTCCTCCTCCTCCTCCTCCTCCTCCTCCTCCTCCTCCTCCTCCTCCTCCTCCTCCTCCTCCTCCTCCTCCTCCTCCTCCTCCTCCTCCTCCTCCTCCTCCTCCTCCTCCTCCTCCTCCTCCTCCTCCTCCTCCTCCTCCTCCTCCTCCTCCTCCTCCTCCTCCTCCTCCTCCTCCTCCTCCTCCTCCTCCTCCTCCTCCTCCTCCTCCTCCTCCTCCTCCTCCTCCTCCTCCTCCTCCTCCTCCTCCTCCTCCTCCTCCTCCTCCTCCTCCTCCTCCTCCTCCTCCTCCTCCTCCTCCTCCTCCTCCTCCTCCTCCTCCTCCTCCTCCTCCTCCTCCTCCTCCTCCTCCTCCTCCTCCTCCTCCTCCTCCT
>NC_092271.1:16542028-16572028 GCF_036320965.1 Panulirus ornatus | reverse complement strand
CTTTCAGATGTTGAGTGTCATTCCAAGACCATATACGCTCTCACTTTGTTCAGGGCTAGTGGAGGAATTGAGATCTTAAGGGAATGTAAGCTAAATGGAGTGAGTCAGGTTGTTGTTTGAAAGTTCAATATCAGTACCTTTATTTTCCACGAGAAATCAATAATGCCTGGGTATTATAGATTATTGAATGTGAAGAGGTTATACATTATCTTTATTTACCATGACTCTCTGATCGAAACTGAATATGGAGGTCAGATAGATGTATGTTTGTAAGGAGACACTACGAAGACAGGGATTAAAAAGACAGCCATATGTATGGTGTTAGGGTTAACAGGACATAAAGGATGCGGGAGCAAGAAGCAAGCTCTGGGGGTACTCCGGCAAAACTGGGCTTTTACATTTTCAGCTGGATGAAGAGAGAAGAGACTCGCTGGATCAGAAAAAGAAAAAAAAGGAGCAGGAACATAAGGAGGATTAACTCTAGTAGCAAAAAGTGCATCTTATCCAATAGATTTTTAAGATTCTTGGGATAAGTGAGGAGATTAGCCGAAGTCATCGAGAACAGAGCCGAAGGAGTGGATGAGGTGGACGAAGATAGGACAAAGATCTGCAGCAGAGAGAATAAACCAGGACAAATATCAGTCCCAAGTGTCACAGATCAGATTATGAAGTCTGGGTTAATGACCTATTGACTCACAATCGTCCCCTTAACTCAGACAATGGCTGAAGTTAGCGTTATAGGTGTATGATGGAATTGGATAAAATCACTGAACTTTACAGGCGTGTGGTGTACGTCCGTATATTTCCAGGAGCTGAATATTGTACGCATGGACAAGAACAAGTTTTCAAAAGAGCGGCAGAGGACTGAAGCTAACACTAAATCCTTTATCATCCGAAACCAGAAGAAGTTACACCGTTAGCGCTCCTGGATTACGTCGGGATCGGTACTGGAGAGTAGTCGAAGCGTTGTGGGCATGATATTCCAGGCTTTCCATCAAGGAAGGCTTAGCAAGACAATAGGGGAAGAGAGTGTCCGGGATCAGAGGCTAGGTTAGGGCTGGGTCATAGAGGGAAAAGGATTACGTGGGATAAAATGATTTAGTTTTCTACAAATAAAAGAATCAAAGAGGATTTGCTTCTTCCAGTGAGATGCAGCTGGATATTCAGGTAGTGCGGGGAGCACTCACGGGGTAGAATCTAACGAAAAGGGATTTGGTTGAGGATCTAGAGGACTCGTGCAGATACTGACTGGGTCCTGACATACAGGAACTGTCCTCTGGTAGAAATGATTATGGCTGCCCTCGGCCGTGCACATATGCCAGGGGAAAGTACCCGTGTCAAGCGTTTCTATAGATATTGTCTGTTTTCTTTAACCCTTTTGGTCAGAGGAGCTAAATCAAGAGAGGAGGCAGAGCTCTCCCGATGAAGTCAAAGTGGGGAACAAGTGGCCACATTCACAAGATAATGATCTGCTTTTTTTTTCAATGAATGTAAAGGTTTCCCACAGTAAACATACACACACACACACACACACACACACACACACACACACACACACACACACCTATTAACATACATGCAAGCAATAACACTTACAACTACAATTTCATTAAATAAACTCCAACCAGAGATTGAAAACGTAGAGAGAAAATGCATACAACACGAACAGTGGAGGCAATAAAGAGGGAGGCGGTTGAAACACACAGTTCTAGCATTAAATACCAGGCTCCACAAAGGAACATAAAAACAAGAGATTAATGGATCCCTTCTGGGTTGTTTGTGATTGCAGGAGTTAACATATAATCTGGTAATTGATGGTTCTTGTATTGGCCTGCACGACCTCCAGTAAGCTCGATGCATTAATGACGGTGCTCAGAAGACCAGGCCTTCGTACAGTTCCCTCGGTAAGTCAATGGTCTGGAGCGGAACGCTTTGTTCTGAGGCCGACGTCAAGATAGTCTCGCAACTTCAAGTCCATGTAGGCCAGGAAGTTAGTGGTGTTAAGGTGAGGAAGTCTCCAGCAGGTAGTGGCAACTGGGAGTTCCCTATGATCCCTCTGGTGTTGTAGCTCGCACGAGTAATAAATGCGAGTGTGGTCATCATACAGCAACTCTCGAACCTGTCTTATAGAGGATCTGCAACTTCCAGATGACATGCTTAAACAAGAGGAAGAGAGTCAGACGGCAACCAGGAGAGACTCAGAATCCCATGATGCCGGGGCCACATAAGGCCATGAATACAATGGACTCTACCATGATGTTACGAGAGGAGGAGAGGGAGGAAAATTAATGTGGAGAACAGAAGTTGAAAATTGTGTTGAATGGGTGTGCAGTACATATATGTAGGAGGAAGATGGTAAGACAAGTTCGATAGCCTAGTGGTATATATATATATATATATATATATATATATATATATATATATATATATATATATATATATGTTTACAATGTTTGCCAAATGGCGTCCTAGCTTCGTCTCTTCGATGTATATCAACTGACTTTTATTTCTCTCTTGTGTCTCCCCTGATGATGTGATTATTACACGAAAGTGCACTTGGGAACTTATCGTGTTTCATTTTCCCCGTGGACTCATAGAAATATATATATATATATATATATATATATATATATATATATATATATATATATATATATATATATATATATATATATATATATATATATATATATATATATATATGTATATGAATAAAACATAACCATTTTACTCCATTACAAAATACAAAACTAAGAAGCTTCGTATTCAAATTCCTTAACATTTTGCCGTCGAGGAAAAATTCTTAATTAGCTTCCGGGAAAGCTTCTGTTTTCTTTTAATTTTCGGTCTGAGCCAAAATGGTTTCGCTGTAGTGAGTTAAGACGTAAATATATGGGTCTTAGAATGAACATATATATGCATATATATAAATACAAACATATATATATATATATATATATATATATATATATATATATATATATATATATATATATATATATATATATATATATATATATATATATATATATATATATCACATAAAATCGTCCAACAGCCTAGATTCGAACCAAGGACATTTTGCGTAGCAGACGGGGGCGCTGAGGGCTAAGCTATGATTGCCCATAATAGGAAAATAACTATTCGATTACTAGTAATCGTATAGGGGCGATCACAGCCTAGCTCTCAACGCTCCCGCCTACCACGCAAAAGGTCCTGGGTTCGAGTCCTAGCCGTTGGAGAGTATCAAGTGTTATATGAAAGTGCGCATTCATGTACACCATATTCATGTATTTATATATATATATATATATATATATATATATATATATATATATATATATATATATATATATATATATATATATATATATATATAAGAGGAAAAATAACATTAAAAGATATGGATAAACTAGGCGACGTGGCTCGATAACCTGGCATATCTGAGGTGGTCCCTGGTTTTATAAGAGATCATTAACATATTCATGAATTGTGGACAAAACTCACAAGAGACTTGATCTACCGATCAGGGGAGGTGGAGTACACCGATTGCTGCGGAGACAGGAGAGAGATCTGCTACACTGGGGGAAAGATGAGAGATGGGAGAGAGATCTGCTACAATGGGGGAAAGATGAGAGATGGGAGAGATCTGCCCCACTGGGGGGAAAATGAGAGATGGGAGAGATCTGCTCCACTGGAGGAAAGATGAGAGATGAGAGAGATCTGCTACACTGGGGGAAAGATGAGAGATGGGAGAGATCTACTCCACTGGGGGAAAGATGAGAGATGGGAGAGATCTGCTCCACTGGGGGAAAGATGAGAGATGGGAGAGATCTGCTACACTGAGAGATATGGAAATGAATCTACGTGACTTAGGTAGAGATAATGCCTCACTGAGACAAAGATAAGAGTTGAGGGAGATCAGCAACACCGAGAGACAGATGATAGATAAGAGATATCAACAACACTGAGGGGAAAAGAGAAGTGATTCTCCACATTGCATGGGAAAGACGAACTTCGCTGAGGGGAAGCTCAAAGCCCAAAGCTCAAAGCTCAGCTGCAGACTGAGGGAAAGAGAAGTGAATATACTAGACGTATATATTCATGAGTCATTGAGATAGGTCATGTAAGGCTAACAGAAAGAAGACACACACTGAATCTAGATGACGTAAATGATTGACGATTCATTTTCTGTTGATCAGCCTGGAAACGAATTCTGTTAACGGTCTACCACACCTGTTTATATGGTCGTATTTTTAAACCAGCATGATGAAGGGATTAACGTCATAATTAAAGTCATATGATCCATTAAACTGAAAAATTTATGAAGACCAAGACATAAATTGCTTTTCATATTAGCGTTTTATGATCCGAGAAATATATGCTAGACCATTGACTGTATACATGTATAGAAAACTAGAGATATGTTTCACGTACATCTATAAAAAGTTAGACATTTCGAAGAGTATTGACAGTATGAATCGAGAGCTATAAATGTCATAGATTACTAACAATATATATCTATAGAAAGCTATAGATATCATTCATCACTGATCATATATGGTCCTTAAAAAAAAGAACCATGTGTCATAGATTCTTGATCGTATAGATCCATAGAATACTATAGCTATACACCAAATAGCTTTTACATGAAACCACAGTCATGCATAAGGCATATCAAGCATTATACACAACCAGCGTATGAAAGATGTCCTTTATTCACTTTCATCACAGTCCTCTGGGATATTCCAACTACATTACGAGGTTAGTGAAAAAGAAAAAAAAGAATTTCATTTAATTTCATCTGTAAAAAGAGTGTGTTCCTAAAGTTGAAAATTTAGAGTTCTGCAATTTACAGTAATGCCTGTTTTGCACAGTAACTCAAGCCAATGTGAGCCATCTCTCCTTAGGATCTAAACCTCATTCTCTCCTAGGTTAATATATAAATTAGATATTTACCATTTACCCATTAACTCTGTTAATTAGCAATATTAGATTATGATATATCTATACCGCTAGAGTCACCAGGGGCTAATTGATATTAGGTTCTTAAAATTAAGGTTATGATAGCCATGTCTATAGCAGTGTAGGGTAATAAGGGTATAAATGAGAGATAATAAACCAAGATTATGACTCGGAATTACGCCAATATTCGAGTTATATTGGCGATGTTTATTTATCTATTCTTTTTTTTTATCATGTTGGGTTGAAAATCATCATCGATCACTTTGTTGTAAGCTAGTCTAACTAAGATGAGAGGCGCGTTGTGGTTTTAGTACGAATGAGAATTAGCACATTGATATATGATGTGTCTTATTCTGTACATCGGCGAGTGAGTGAGTGAGTGAGTGAGTGTGTGTGTGTGTGTGTGTGTGTGTGTGTGTGTGTGTGTGTGTGTGTGTGTATCTGTCTGTCCGTCTGTCTGTTGTGGCGTTGGAGCAAAAAAGATAGTGATAGTTCTGATGGTTGTGGCGAAAAGGAAAGTGTACGTTACTGAATCTTTGGCTGGATGACGGGAAATGTGTATGTGCGACCATCCAACACCCTCACCCCCATTCCCTCACAACTGTTTCGGTAAATTCATCGATGCTTACATGTAAAAATGTACAACAAACATCGCATAAACGTATAACGAATATCACATAACGTATAACGAGCATCGCAAAACGTAAAACGAACATCACATAACGTATAACATACATCACATAACGTATAACATACATCACATAACGTATAACGAACATCACACAACGTATAACGAACATCACATAACGTAAAAACGAACCAGCACTTAAAAAGAACGACAGGGTAACATTATTTTCCCCCAATTTTGAAGTTCCGCCGTGAAATCTGGTGTTTGACACTTACAGAAGCGCAATAAAGTGACATTATGGTCGTAAACACTATGCTATATTACAGTCAAACAGTCGTATGTTAATTCGTCCTCCGGTCATGAACCAATTACGAAGGACGTTACATGTTTACGACACCCGTAACACGGGTCGTCATGAGTGCTTGATGGACGGTGGGTCACGGGCTGTTACTTTCTCCCTCCTGACGAAGGGGGTTGGTTAGACACCTCCCGCTCGACCCCTTGAACACGAAATCTTCTCCCTCCCTTACCTCTCTCTCTCTCTCTCTCTCTCTCTCTCTCTCTCTCTCTCTCTCTCTCTCTCTCTCTCTCTCTCTCTCTCTCTCTCTCTCTCTCTCTCTCTCTCTCTCTCTCTCGTCCTTATCCTCCTCTTCTGCCATCCGATCTCCATCGTTTCTCCTTCTCTCTTCATGAGAGAAAATATCTTCAGTAATGTCCATTACTGGCTGATTACAGATACGCTTATCTCTCAGGAGGTATGAAGCTCGTCCTCCGGGTTGCATGTGGTAACGCAAGAGCCAGTAATCACAAACAGTTCGTCATCGAAGTTTCAAAATACATATTTCTACTTCTCCATTACAAAGTTGAGGGGGATGTTATTCCATGTGTGGCGAGGTGGCGATGGGAATGAATAAAGGCAGACAGTGTGCATGTGTATATATGTATGTGTCTGTGTTTGTATATATATATGTGTACATTGAGATGTATGGGTATGTATATTTGCGTGTGTGGACGTGTATGTATATACATGTGTATGGGGGTGGGTTGGGTCATTTCTTTCGTCTGTTTCCTTGCGCTACCTCGCAAACGCGGGAGACAGCGACAAAGCAAAATAAATAAGATATATATATATATATATATATATATATATATATATATATATATATATATATATATATATATATATGCACAATCACCACTGGAAATAAGAACAGTGCGTACTTTAGTTTATCACAACCTCTAAATCGATTCCAGGTTTCCAATCTGTCCAGGGCTCCAGACTTCACTTTGTAGGCTATTCTGAGGCCCTAGGTCTCTGCACTTATCAGGCTTGCCTGGGTCTCTCAGCTATACCCCATTTTCCAGAGCCTGCCTGGAGCTCCAAACTCCCTTACTTTACAGGCTTGCGTGGGACTCCAGACCTCTCCACTTTCAATGGCTGCCTGGAACTCCGGACTCTCCCACTTCCCAGGCTTGTACTGGTCTCTAGCTTTCTGTACATTAAGGCTACGTAGGACTCCGAACTTTTCCACTTCTTACAAGCCTGCCCGAGGCAGAGTCTGACTTTTTTTTTCTAAGCCTACTCGTACCTCCAGATCCCTCCGCTCCTCAGGCCTGCCCAAGGTTCCAGACTTCTTCGCCCGCCTTTGCAAATCTGCTCCGGGGCTACAGATGCCTCCGCTTTCCAGGCGACAGACCACAGTGAAAAACCCACCATTATACAATACATAAAGTATCGAAACGCATCATCTACATTCAGAATAGATTACAGTGAAATAGACCTTTTAAAGAAGTTGTCCACAGAGGCAAAACCCCGAAGCTCTTGGTAATGCCAGCGAGCGGCTGAACACGGATACTTTGCTATCGATATCGGATGGCTTCCCAAAAGGGCACAAATAACAAGTTAAATCACCGATTCAGGACAACAGAAGAAGACGACCGTTAGGAATGGAAGCACAGTCGCTGTTCACCTTGAATAAGATGATGAGCTGAGGAATCAGAATACAAGCACCCACTGATGTTGTATCATGGACCATTTCTCCATCGTCACATGTCCACAGACATAATTCCTTCCCCCCCTCACCGAAGCCCCAGATTTCACAGTATAAGAACCATGTCTAATTCGCAAGCTGAACTTGTTCTTTCTTTCTTTCAGACGAGGGATCTACCGCTATATCCCTTCAGCTCCCCAGGTGCTCCGCCACACCCACCCGGAATCATCAGATTTGACTCGTGCAAATCCTTCCCCAAAAAAAAAGAAAAAACACAGAATAAAAATTAAAGGATGATTTTTCTTTTTGTCCCTATTACTTCAGTGAGTCAAGCCATTCTTACATTACCTTTTCATTTAGTTTCTTTTTGAAAATCGAACATATTTTCTTTTTATATAAACCTTCTGAAGAAAGACTTGTTTTATCCCTGACATTTACAGTCTTCGTGACAAGAAGTGGCACACACAACACTTTCATACTGACCCCTAAAGGCACAGAAAGAGAGAACTCCATCTTTACCGATCACCCACACCTCACCAATGACCCGTATGATTAGTTCTGCCTCTCTTCTTCTTGCCCCCATTGATATCATGATCGTCTTTTTCCTGACCTCTGTATACTCACGTCTCTCAGGCGTTCCCCCACCAACAGGCGCTTCAGCCCGGCTCATTGGAAGAGTTTCTCACAGCTCCGCTCGCCTGACCCAGACACTCGTTAAATCCTCAACTTGTGCCGGATACATAAATGCATCTTATTCTTTTTTTTCTTCTCAGTGGGGTTACTCATGATCATTCCGCCCCATCTAGATTATTATGTATAAGCTTTCTTTACCAGGTTCAACCAGTCATAACGGTCGTCCACATAACGTACCAGAGAGAGAGAGAGAGAGAGAGAGAGAGATAGGCACCGGACACGTAACTAGAGGCCAACACAGGGACAGACTACTTTACGACG
Organism: Panulirus ornatus; assembly: GCF_036320965.1. Lineage (NCBI taxonomy): Eukaryota > Metazoa > Arthropoda > Malacostraca > Decapoda > Palinuridae > Panulirus > Panulirus ornatus. Next base: position 16,563,490 of record NC_092271.1, on the reverse strand, counting down.
CGAGGGTAATTAAAATACACCATCAACGCTGATGAAGAAACTTCCATTTCCAGACAATCCTCACGAGCACGGATCCAGGGTTTCGAAGCTCCCGCGTCTCTGATGGACTCGCTTCAACCGTAAGTTAACCACGGATGCCTTGACTCTCTCTCTCTCTCTCTCTCTCTCTCTCTCTCTCTCTCTCTCTCTCTCTCTCTCTCTCTCTCTCTCTCTCGCAGGCTCCGTGTTCATGACAACAACCTCAAGCTTTTGGGCGAAATAATCATCTCCCTCCACAGCTTAATCCCAGTAATCATACCCTTGTGCTTTCCCCTAAATTCAGTGTCCGCATTATTGTGTTTTACCCCCGACATGTGGACCCCATGAAAGCACCAAGACCCAGATGGCGTTCTTGCCCTAATGTCTTTGAAACGTGGCCCTCGCATTAGCCTCAATCCTCTGCAGATCTCGAAAATCTTCGATCTCCATCACTGCTTCCTCCACCTCCCTGTATCGTACCGGTAACGTGAAATACTTTCGAAAAGCGACGTGAGTCTTCATCCTCATCAAACAAGTGCACTTTTGTGTAATAATCACATCATCAGGGGAGAGACAAGAGAGAATCATAAGTCATAGGAATATATCTTGATCACGCACAAAATTGTGATCCTTTCCAATATATATATATATATATATATATATATATATATATATATATATATATATATATATATATATATATATATACACATGTACATAATTCATACTTACTGCCTTTATTCATTCCCGTCGCCACCCCGCCACACATGGAATGACAGCTCCCTCTCCCCGCATGCGCGCGAGGTAGCGCTAGGAAAAGACAACAAAGGCCACATTCGTTCACACTCAGTCTCTAGCTGTCATGAATAATGCACCGAAACCACATGTATTTAGAGAGAGAGAGAGAGAGAGAGAGAGAGAGAGAGAGAGAGAGAGAGAGAGAGAGAGAGAGAGAGAGAGAGAATGATCCCATTCCAATTTCTTATGAGATTAGGGGAAGAAATTCATCCAGCGATATGATTTATGGTGAGTTCATTAACATAGTATAGATGGCTGAATCTCAGTTGTTTTCACCGGATCTGAGACAATGACGATAAACCAATCAAGCTCAGTGAATCAGGTATAGAGAAATCAAAGGTAGATAAGGAATCGAACCTCCTTCATTAGTGTCTCTCGTGTGTACAGCACAGTTATTCTTGTCTAAGACTAGATCCTCTGAACAATAGGGAAACGCAACGCCTTTGAAGCCGTTGGGGACAATTGATCACTCCCTGTGTCGTGTTTGCTACAGCTTCATACAGTTCAGCGTTCACTGTGCTCAGTTGAATATGTATTTTACACGATGAATGAAGAGCGAGAGTGAGAAATGCACGCTCTTACTTTCAACAACAATGGTCGTGTTGAGGAGAAAGTGAAGGAATAAGTGATCATCATATTTGTCAGTCAAGGCTTAAGTCAACGCTTGACGGCAATGTCTTAAACGAAACGCTTCGAAACAGTGAACCGTAATCATGTTTGGATCAGAGCAGCTCGAAGCATGCAGTAATCGTGTGTCTGAGACAACTCGAGACAGGCAGTAGCTCCGCACCATTAGGCTTGCATGGTCATTAATGGCTTTAGACTTAATTATTGGCATATGACTCTGAATGAGGCTGGTATCAAATGACGGGTTTGGGTCGGGAGCATTAGCAGTAATTCTGGAGCGGATACATTGTGACTGGAGCGGCGGATTGGCAGATATACAACTTGCGTGAGCAGCAGAAGGACTGAATGGTAGTGACTTGAAGATTAACCAGAATGTGGAGGGAACTGGTCTAATTCGTACCCTAGATCGAAGGCCTCGTATCACGTTTCCAGGGCCACACACATCAACGCCCTTGCAATTACCTCCTGGCAGCTATACATGTTCACATCTAAGCACAACTTATGCACTTCTCAGTTTGTTTTATATAACATGTACGCGACGCAAAGCCTTATACATATATGTATCATTATCTCCTGTGAACTTCCATGAACACCTTCCCCTCTCATTGCGATAGTCCCCGCCTGGCTCAAAGTAATGCATGGTATGTATGTAACCCGTGTAGTGCAGTCGATTCCCCCCGTCTGTTTAGGACACAACCCGAGGATCACTGTGCCTTTTGCCATACTCTAGAAAGGTACAACACAGCCAGCGTCGTCATGAATGCCAGGGAAATCAACACCAAAGGACGAGGTTTCTTGATGGCAACCAAAGAACTCTGAAGATGATTTGGTTTACCAACTTAAAAGAAAAAAGATACAAAAATTATTTGACGACTATTATCGTATTCAAGACCTGGTGATTAAAGAAGAATCAAACCCCGTTGGTTGGGTAATGTGAACAGGAAACATACACAATCTGTTTGGCCGACGTCATACCCTAAACAGTTAGCTAGACTTACATAGATAAATGAGTTCTGGGAAAGAAGAACATGTCAGGCAGTCGACAGATGACTTAACTGTATATGGCAGTTTGGAAAGACTATGATATGAACTGAGAGTGAAGCTGACCATATGAAACGAAATGAAATGCGAATGAAACACAAAGAACCATCATCAGAGATGTCACCGTGCCACGAGTGAAGCAAAAGGAAACTAGTGCGATATGAGGAGGTTTCACTACGAGTGAAACACGCGAGAAGTGAAGCAGTTGAAGTGAGGGGATGAAGCAGTTGAAGTGGGGTGATGCAGTTGAGGTGCGTGATGCAGATGAAGAGGGTGATATAGCAGATGAAATGGGTGATGCAGATGAAGAGGGCGATGCAGATGAAGTGGGTGATAAAGCAGGTGAAGTGGGTAATGCAGCAGGTGAAGTGTGATGCAAGGAGAGGGGGAGAAGCTACCAAGACGCATCTCCAGCGAAACTGGTTAGAATATCCCGGGTACTGATGAGGTCATTGGCTGGGATGAGGCAGCTCGTCTTAATGGCTCACGGGAGCAGCTCGGATTAAAGAGCTCGACTATATGGCTTTAACTCTTCCAGATGAGAGTCGCTTATTTGCTTAATACCCTTTCAGACACGCTGCACGAAAGGTATGATTATTGGCACGTGTCGTGTATGTAAATGTGTGTGTGTGTGTGTGTGTGTGTGTGTGTGTGTGTGTGTGTGTGTGTGTGTGTGTGTGTGTGTGTGTGTGTGTGTGTGTGTGTGTATGTTTTGAACTCTAGCATGCAACATAGGATGGAAACCTTTCATGTATACGATTCAGTGGTATATCCGCTCCTCCAGAACGACGTATGTCCTACCTAAGACCCTAAACTGATCTCAGAATCTCTCCAGGTCGAGATTAATCTCAGGAGCTACTCATCATGCACTGCACAGAGCTCAATATTATTCTTCTTTTCTTATCTTGGTTTTGAAAACTTGAGTTGGTTTTATCTTTTTTTCTTATGTTAGTTGAGACAGCACGAGTTACTGAATCCCCTAATTAAGGCCATTTCATTAATGCTATCATGTATATATATATATATATATATATATATATATATATATATATATATATATATATATATATATATATATATATATATATATATATATATATATATATATATATATATATATATATATATATATATATATATATACCCTAGCCTAAGCCAGGTACCCAGTCTATCGACCGACCCCTAGGGGAGGATGAACAGCTGGGTTGACTTTGGACCAACTGCCTTGACCAGGATTCGAACCAGTGCGTCTCGACCCCGGGCGGCCCGTGAATGCATCAAGATCAGCAATGTTAACTGCTAAATCACGGAGATCTATTGTTATTCATTGTCTACATGTGACTCATATGCACCACTTTCAGATATATGATTTAATCTTTTTTTTTTTTGCCTGATAATCGATTATTCATGAAAAATTAGTCGCTATTCATTTATAATCTGATTAGCTTCGGTACATAATCCTATAATCGAGTCAGACTTTCTATAAACACAGTAGAAAAAAAAGGATCGGATTGAATTATATTGTTTTGTTGGTTTTGGCAAATATATATATATATATATATATATATATATATATATATATATATATATATATATATATATATATATATATATATATATATATATATCACCAGCCTTCCATTCGCTCTCAGTGGAATCCTCATGGTTGGTTTATGATACGCTTACTGACCACAGCTGTTGAAACTAACATCTTACTGTGACAAAAAGAAAAGAAAAAAAACGTATTGACCATGAGAAGATCTGACCGACAACCAGGAAAACGGCCAAACAGATTTTAACAGATTTCACATTTTATTCATATTTTCAGGATATTATATGGGACAAAACACATAAGTTAAATCAGTCAGGACAATTATCTGTTCATCTTCAAAGCTATAAGTCCTACTATTATTTTAGTGATAGATATCTGATTGATTCACCTTCAGCGGATCTTTCAAGTTTGCCCTCGTGGGTAAGGTGACCTACAAGGATCACGTCATCCACAATGAAAATGAATATCTCAGTCGATCCATCAGTTTGTTACGTAGCAGAATACCAACCGCCTTCTTCTTCTTCTTCTCCTCCTGCTTCTCCTTCTCCTCCTCCTCCTCCTTCTCCTCCTCTTCCTTCTCCTCCTCATCCTTATCCTCCTCTTCCTTCTCTTTCCCATTAGTATTAGTTATTTTTTCCCCTAGAATCACTCTTTAAATCTCGAATATGAGGACGGTAATCCAGGCAGATAAACGGAGGAAACTATTCTGATGATTCAGTTCCAGACTACTTCCATGTTCACTATATGTTTGGTGCATCACCGATCTATAACCTGAACATTTACAACCAAAGTCGTCGTCATTTTCATCCTTGTGGGTGACGCTACATCATCACATCTCACCAAGCCATATCAATCAGCAGCAGCTAAGTTACGTGTTCTATGATAAGCCAATTCAAGGCTAATGATATGTACGCATTCCAATTCCTTTCTTCTCTCGAGAGAAGCGGTACCAAATCCCTCTTCCCTAGAGTACATGGCGGGCTGTACAGTAATAGGATCAGTATCATCCCTGCCATTCACTCCTCTCAGTAGATTTCCATGTCATCATATTTCCCCCTACACGACACACTATTCCTTCATAGCTGGTTTTCCCCACGAGTCGATGGGAGCGGTGGAGAGTGTTGGATCCGTCTGCTTCATCACCCAGTCTCCAACGATATAGGTTAGGAATCAACTGTCCTCGAGAGGAGGGCCTCTCTCTAAGTCTTGAAACTTGAGGTTTTCGCTGATCAGGAAGGCCAATCCTTCGTCTTCCCCTCCCTCACAGGTTCCTACCTCAGTATCTCCTGACTCCACGACTCTAGATTGAAGGTAACCATACACGACATGTCCCCTTACGTCTTATTGGTGTGTATGTGGGTGTGTGTGTGTGGGTGTGTGTGTGTGTGTATGTGTGTGTGTGTGGGTGTGTGTGTGGGTGGGTGTGTGTGTGGGTGGGTGTGTGTGTGGGTGTGTGTGTGGGTGGGTGTGTGTGTGTGTGTGTGTGTGTGTTAAGAAGGGTTGATTAAACAGACAGGATGTTCAATGGATTAGATGAATACACAGATTGACATACAAATGTACAGATCCTATATAGGCTGTATCATTAGATAAACCAACAGTAAAACAAATTTTTTCTACATAACCATCGGTTCGAAAAAAAACAATATTTTGACCATATTTGATGAAATGTTTCAAAGGAAGAAGAAAGCTTCAGTGGAGGGGGAGGTCGATCGTAACAGACATCCAGTTGGTGAACAGTAATTGAAAATTGGGCTGTACGCTCGGGAGTGCATGGAAATGATCCTTCAAAGAATGAAGTCAATATCACTTAATGGAAGTGGGTTTAGCTCAGTACACCAGAGGTGAATGGACTGTAAAGGCATGGATTTCATGACCTCTGGTTCACGATCGGGATTGAAGAAGAAGAGAAATTCTTGATGTTTTGGGGGCCTATATACTTGCCTGTGTTAGTTGATATGAAAGAAATGCACGTGTTTGTTTAGAATACATGAGCTCACAGGCATGAAAATCAACAAATACAGGGAGGCATTCACACACACACACAAACACACACACACACACACAAACACGGTGTGAGACACTGTGTGTGAGTGTGTGTGTATGCGTGTGTGTGTGTGTGTGTGTGTGTGTGTGTGTGTGTGTGTGTGTGTGTGTGTGTGTGTCAGTTCACCCTGTGTGTGTGCTGTTTCACGGATGACAGCTCTTCTGTTTCGGTCCAGCAGCAGCAGCAACAGCACCCCTCACGCGTCCCATGCTCTCTCTCTCTCTCTCTCTCTCTCTCTCTCTCTCTCTCTCTCTCTCTCTCTCTCTCTCTCTCTCTCTCTCTCTCTCTCTCTCTCTCTCTTCTCCCTGGTCGTACGTGAAGTGGTACCCTCTTTCCACCCGCTTCTCCTAGGTCTTTCGCTCGCTTATATATATATATATATATATATATATATATATATATATATATATATATATATATATATATATATATATATATATATATATATATTTTTTTTTTTTTTTTTTTTTAAACTATTCGCCATTTCCCGCGTTAGCGAGGTAGCGTTAAGAACTGAGGACTGGGCCATTGAGGGAATATCCTCACCTGGCCCCCTTCTCTGTTCCTTCTTTTGGAAAATTAAAAAAAATTGAGAGGGGAGGATTTCCAGCCCCCCGCTCCCTCCCCTTTTAGTCGCCTTCTACGACACGCAGGGAATACGTGGGAAGTATTCTTTCTCCCCTATATATATATATATATATATATATATATATATATATATATAAGGCATCATTAATCTAGACAGTCAGGGTCTAGCTTCTGTATTCTGATGGACTTTTCAAGACCATACTACTGAAGGTTTATTTCCCGACCTTACATTCTCAGTTCACAGCAACATAATCGGTCTACCTGGCTGGTAAATATCATAACCACTTCAACGATTACACCAAAGAGTTCAGGAGGCCTGATGCACAGTGGTATAGATCGTCCTATACTGTCTGCCAAAGGAAGAATGGTCATAACATTCTTACGATATATATATATATATATATATATATATATATATATATATATATATATATATATATATATATATATATATATATATATATATATATATATATAAATATATATATATATATATATATATATATATATATATATATATATATATATATATATATATCTTTTTCTTTCATACTATTCGCCATTTCCCGCGTTAGGGAAGTAGCGCTAAGAACAGAGGACTGGGCCTTTGAGGGAATATCCTCACCTGGTCCCCTTCTCTGTTCCTTCTTTTGGAAAATTGAAAAAAACAAGAGGGGAGGAAGAGTCTCCCTCATACAGTATGATGTAAACTGAGCAATCTCACAAGACTTTATTCATGTAGTGTGTGGATCAAGAGAAGTTTACTTTGTCATTGTGGTGTCAGTATAGACAAAACCACAATAGTATTCCACACGATACGCTCTATATATGCATACAACCACTGCTATAAGACAATGTATAGTATTAGACTTATTAGATCTTACATTCTTATATCGTAATATTGCGAACAGCAAGACTTTTCATTCAGTTTTACGCGAGGATCTCCTCAAACCAAAAGAACTTCCCAGCACCTTGTCTGAGACGGAATAGAAGATTTCCTAGTCTTCTCTGATACAATCATCGAACACAAAAACACCCAAGTATTAAACTATGAACACTAAAAAGATTTCCCAGACTTAGTAGATCAGAATATCCCCGACCTCGAACATCAGAATATTCACACGACCAGAGAGAGAGGTGACTTCCTGGCCTATGGCCAGAATATCCTCTCCCATGAAGACCTGTTAGCCTATATACCAGAATATCCTCAGCCATGAAGACCTGTTAGCCTTTATACTAGAATATCCTCGGCCATGAAGACCTGTTAGCCTTTATACCAGAATATCCTCGGCCATGAAGACCTGTTAGCCTTTATACCAGAATATCCTCGGCCATGAAGACCTGTTAGCCTTTATACCAGAATATCCTCTGGCCAGTCAGTCTCACATCCGAGTCTCTCTGGGCCTTAGGTCTTCCCATCATCTGTTGCACCTTAGTTAGAGCCGCCTGCCAGTCTTCTGTTGGTCTTAATCAAGCTCCTAACTGAATTCCAGGGACATTACCACTCATATAATATTCTGTGTGCGTCTCGCTGCGGTTAGGGGCAGAGAATTATGGCAGCACAAGAGGAGTTCGTGGGAGTTATTCATATTGTGAAAATTACTTTGCAACTCAGTTCTCTCTCTCTCTCTCTCTCTCTCTCTCTCTCTCTCTCTCTCTCTCTCTCTCTCTCTCTCTCTCTCTCTCTCTCTCTCTCTCTCTCTCTCTCTCTCTCTCTCTCTCTCTCTCTCTCTCTCTCACCTCACGTCCATTCTCTCTCGGTGTCATGTGTAATGCACCGTTCGTTCTTACGTCTATCCATCAGTGTATTTTGTTAGTTGCTAGTTAGTTTGGTAGTAAATTGGTATTCACATAGTTAGTTACATTAGGAAGTGAGAAGTTCAGAGGGAGAGACCACCAGCAATAACTGGGGGGACTGTTGGAATCGCCTGCTACCAGAGAGACGTGGCGCAGCCAAAGCCAAGGCCAAGTGAGGCACCTTCAGACACAGGTGTTGTTCTGCCGTTTTCTGTTGAGAATCTTCCAGCGAAGGAGTAAAATACAGACTGTGCGCTCAGTTCCTCACTAACTGGGCCTCCAGTCTCTCACCAACTGGGCTTTTAGTCTCTCACTAACTGGACCTCCAGTCTCTCACTAAGAAGGTTTCCAGTTCCCTCGCTGGATGAAACTCCAGTTCTTCGCTAGGTGGGCCTTCAGTCCCTCAAAGTGGGCCTCCAGTTCCCAGGGTAAGTGGGTCTCCAGTCCCTCGCTAACTGGGTTTCAACTCCGAACCGACTGGACTTCCAGTCTTCCGCTATCTAGCCCTCCTGTCCCTCACTGACTGGTTTTCCCTCTTACAACATAAAGGAATGGAAATTAAAACAGTCTAGAGTTTTTTCCTGTCACAATTGTGGTTTTGAGGTACTTTTCTACTCGCTGATGACAGCACTCACCCCCATAAAACCCACCCACCCCACACCTCCTGATTTTTACCCCTTCACTCTCCCATTCGCTCCTCATTCACCCACTCCATTCCCCCGCCGTGACAACATTAGAAAGACAATAAAGAAAATTTTCTGTCCCTTTTTTTCTTTTTTCGCTTGTCGTGCTAGAAGACAACTCGCTCCAGCTTCTCCTTCGTCGAGCCTTTGAACGACAACAAACAAATTGGTTGTTCCTTCCTTTGACATATCGCTTGTATAATGTCGATCTTACACCACTTCATAAAGTCGAGTCACACAACAGAGGCGATAAAGAGACCATACGATAATACTGGGAGACGAGGTCTCTTATTTCGTCAGAGATGCTTAGAAAACACGTGAGGGACATCCTTATTTTCTGTGATTAGCTAGTGAACGTCGTCACGCAGGCCACGATGGTCTGAAAACAAGTCAAGTTGGTCCGAAAATAAGTCAAGGTAGTCCGAAAACAAGTCAGAGTGGTCCGAAAACAAGTCAGGGTGGTCCGAAAACAAGTCAGGGTGGTCCGAAAACAAGTCAAAGTGGTCCGAAAACAAGTCAAAGTGGTCCAAAAACAAGTCAAAGTGGTCCGAAAAGTAGGGAAGATATGTAGAGATGGGAAGCACATGAATGCCCCGTAAGCTTCCAGGAAACTCCAGGTAACCAAGACGGTAATCTATTCAAGTTGGCCGACTACCTTGAATGAGGGAAACGGAGATTCTGGGTCTCTGTCTCCACATTCTCTCCTCTCTATCTATCTGTGTCTATCTATCTATGACTATCTATGTATCTATCTATCTTTACAGTGAATGTTGCGACCGAAAATCATGACAGAACTGCTGAAAATGGCTTCTGTGCGAATATAAACAAAGATGAAAAGCTCATTCCCTCTCTTTATACTCGAGGCTTTACCCCCCTGCCTCTCTCCCTTCCTCCCTCCGTCCCACCAGCTCTGTGCCTCTCCCTGCCCCGCCCTGCCGCTCCCTTGCCCTTGCCCCGCCCCACCCCGACCCGCCCCGCGATGCCCAATCCGCACCACAACCCAGGTGACAAAAAAAAGAATAAAAAAGACGTTGCCATCCGATACTCCGTCGGGTAAAGAATATATAAATGAACCTTTCAGAGGAGGAGAGGGAGGGCGGCCCGATGTCTGCCACTAAATAAGTCAACGCAGCAAACGTCGACCCTGTCTGTCTAGCCCCAGTGACTCATGAACTTAATTCTTTGACTCGTCCCTCTATCGTGAGGGAGGGAGGAAGGGAGGGAGGGAGGGAGTCCTGCTGTCTCCTCCTCCTCCCACGTGCCATGAGGTGGGATGGGAGGCCATGAGGTGGGATGGGAGGTCATGAGGTGGGATGGGAGGTCATGAGGTGGGATGGGAGGTCATGAGGTGGGATGGGAGGCCATGAGGTGGGATGGGAGGTCATGAGGTGGGATGTGAGGTCATGAGGTGGGATGGGAGGTCATGAGGTGGGATGTGAGGTCATGAGGTGGGATGGGAGGTCATGAGGTGGAATGGGAGGTCATGAAGTGGGATGGGAGGTCATGAGGGGCAGGAGGAGAGGAAAGAAAAGGAAGAATACGATTTGAGGGGAGGAGAAGGGGAAGGGGGGTGGGGTAGGTTAAGGATGAGGTGTCCTAGAAGTTGAAGAAGGAAGAAGATATCAAAAGAAAATAAGATAAGTAATGAGGAAAGAGGGGAAGGCAGACCCATCGCTAGAGAGAGAGAGAGAGAGAGGAAGAGGGAATCAAATCTCTCTTTCTCTCTCTCTCTCTCTCTCTCTCTCTCTCTCTCTCTCTCTCTCTCTCTCTCTCTCTCTCTCTCTCTCTCTCTCTCTCTCTCTCTCTCTCTCTCTCTGGGATCATGTGTAATCAGAAGGGGGGAGGAGGGAGCTGGCTGGGGTGGCGGGAATCGGGCAGTGTGTGTGTGTGTGTGTGTGTGTGTGTGTGTGGGGGGGGGGGGGGGGGGGGGGGGCTGTGGCTTGATGCACGGACGCTGAGGCCAAGGCCAGGCTGAAGGGGGAGAGGGTGGGTGGGGACTGGGACGCTGCTGAACTGCTCACGACTCAGGATTTACCACACGGTAGGCAACGTGGAGGAAATCTGGACACCAGACAACACACACACACTCACTTCCTCACACACACACACACACACACAATCGTGTACACGTTAGTCGGTCTGTTTTCAAACATCATTTCACCGACGTTCTCATTACGGACACGGGAACCTCACCTCCCTCAAATCATATGTATCATCAAGTAAACATCTCATCGTATACAGAACACAAGCCTTAGGAATATCCTAACCCGTCTCGCCAGAGCCTTCGCGTGACCAGGAGGAGCTCCCCCAGTCGTCAGCCCAGGGGAGCTGAGCCGGGGTCGCTGATTTCATGAGTTCCCCAACAGTGTTTAGACGTGACCAGAGGTAGGAGGAAGGGAGGGCGGTCGTCCTGGGACCTCATGCTGCCACCTTGCCTCCCTTGAGGGAAGGTAGGTAGTGTCCTTGTAAAGTGGGTGAGGAAGGTAGTTAGGGCCGAGGGTGAAGGAGGAGGAGGAGGAGGAGGAGGACGAGGAGGAGTGGAGTGCTGAAGTGAAGGAGGGAACAGACGAGGAGTGGAGAGTTGGGGTGAAAGAGGGGACAGACGAGGTGTGGAGTGCTAGAGAGGAGGGAACAGAGGAGGAGCGGAGTGATGGAATGGAGGAGGGAACAGAGGAGGAGTGGAGTGTCGGAGTGAAGGAGGAACAGACGAGGAGTGGAGTGCTGGAGCGAAGAAGAAGAAAACAGGGAAGGAGTAGAAGAGGGATCGGGAGAAGAGCGGAGCGGAGGAGGGAACAGGGGAGGTGTATAACTTTAAAAGACAGGGAGGAGGGGAAATGGTGGTAGGAAGACGGCAGGGAGCAGAGGAAAGGGAAATGGACGTGAGTGATGTGGGCGTGAGGTGAGTGATGGAAGCGAAGGAAAGAAATTATAGGACGATGACTATGAGTGGAAGAGTCCGGAGGATGGCAAGAATGAGGGAAGGAATAGGGTCGAAGATGAGGAGTGAGGGAAGAGGGAATCAGGTAAGGGAATGGGGATAAGAGGGAGGAAAATGGGTGGATAGAAATGAGGGAGATAATAGAGAGGTAATGAAAACTGGCAAAAGGAGCAAATCGAAGGAAAACACTTAGGGGAGTGAGAAGAGGTAGAGGAGGTGGAAAAAGAGGAAGATGGAGATGAGAAAGAGGAAAATGCGAACGAGGGAATGAGCAGCGATAAAACTCAGGACATAGGAATAAAGAGAGTCCAACAAAAAAAAAAGGAGAAATGGGAGAAAAAATATATAATGAAAAGCAGGAGAGTAAAAACATGGTCAAAAAGAGGATCACTGATGGAGTAGATAAGACACAGTAATGTTGGTGATTAATGAGTCCACACGGAGCGAAAAAAGGATCTGAATTTTGGTGATAAAGAAGGTGGCTGAGAGTAAGAAGGAACTTAAGCTAATGGGCGACAGGACATTAAAAAAAAAGGGATGAGAGGAAAATGGGTGATAAGCTTCTCGTTAATGAGCAGAGAGAGAGAGAGAGAGAGGGGGGAATTAAGGAAGCTTTTTCTATTATCTTTAGATCTAGATTATGGGTCTCTCTCTCTCTCTCTCTTACTTTTCCTGGGACTCTCTCTCTCTCTCTCTCTTACTTTTCCTGGGACTCTCTCTCTCTCTCTCTCTCTCTCTCTCTCTCTCTCTCTCTCTCTCTCTCTCTCTCTCTCTCTCTCTCTCTCTCTCTCTCTCTCTCTCTCTCTCTCTCTCTCTCTCTCTCTCTCTCTCTCTCTCTCTCTCTCTCTCTATCATCTATCTATCTATCTATCTATCTATCTACCTCTTTTATCTATCTGTCTATCTATCTCTTCTAATCTATCTATCCATGCGCTATTATCTGTCTTCTTCCTCCTGCTCACTTTGCTCCCTCTCTCTCTCTCTCCCTCCCCTCCACCCCGCATGTTCTCCTACTACACATTATTCCCTGTGTTTCTCTCGCCACACAGAATTATCTCTAATTACATGCAATCAAATCTGCAATTCAGACAGGGCTGAGGGAGACACAGCAGCAGCAGCGAAGGTCTCGTCTCAGATGACACAGACTAACAGGTCGAGCGGGCTTTGCCTCCACTTCCTGTCGCCTCTCTCCCAGAGCTCACCCAGAGCCTCAGTCAGGATCTGCCTCGTCTCTGTGGTCGAGGCTGCTCTCCAAGACGCTTAAAAAACATTTTTTTTGTACTTTTGTACTTTTTTTTCCACTTTTTTTGTCCTATGTCTTTTATTCCACTTATTTTTGCCTTCTGTGTCTTCTTTTTTTTTCCTCTCACTTGTGGTCTTATGTATTAAGTTTTTATATACATCATTTTTCAGTCTTTCAAGCACTTGAGAGAGACGTGATTGTAACAAGGGGGGCGTATAGAAATGAGCTGTTTCTTAATCAAGGTCAGAATATCAAATGACCAAAAAAGAAAAGAAAAAGAGAAATAAACCATATCGAGATTCCGAAGACGTGGAGAACTTTTAGAAATAGATAATCAGATGACGGGGAAACTAGATAAGAAGGTGAGGATTTACGGGAAACTGAAGGGTTGTAGGGAAAGAAATACATGACACCAGCACAACCCTGATTTGCAACCAACCACACACAGTCATCATTTGACGCAGTGGCGTGCCAAACACTGCATGGCCCAGGTAATGTCGCAGGCACCCAGGGAGCTAGATCATGGAAGTATAAACCGTAGGTCATATCTACAGAAGAAAGAGGAGGTTCGTTAGAGCGAACGGATATCGGGAGCCACGTTTTTAGAGGACGAATCAAAAGAGTTGGTAAGTCGCAACGTCTGACATTAAACCCTGTCCAGGTAAGCAAGGAGAGCAGGGAGTGGCTGCAGGGGAAGAGACAGTACTCCATACCAGTACAAATCAATCCATTGAACCAGTTGAGTAGCATGTTGGTTTTTAGACATCTGAACAAAACCACAAGGTTTTTAGAGACAGCCTTACGTATTCGTGCAATGTAGATTTCTATATTAAGTATTATAGTGATACTGAGTTGAAGGCACAGCAGACCTATATACCCACAGAATAATAGAAATTTTAATGGCGTTTCAGAACCATTTACACAGTGGGTATGAGAAAGCAAGGGAATTTATTAGTAAATTAATCAAGATAAATTACAAACATGTGCTACATTACTGTCCAGTTTTGTCCCTGTTCATAACCCTAATGAATTCAGTTGCTCATATGATATTGCCAGAATACAGTGGGTAAGAATGGAGGAAATTTATATCATGTAGGAGAAAGTGTTATTAAAGAAAGTGAAGCAGTGGTGAGTGAAGGTGAGGCAGTGGTAGGGAACATGAGGCAAGGGTATGGAGGGTGAGACACTGATAGTGGAAGGTGAGGCTGTGTTAGGGAAAGTGAGACAATAGCAGTAGGGAAGATGACGGTGGAGGTAGGGAAGATGTGGCTATGGATGACGAAGACGGTGAAATTGAAAACGAAAAAAAGGAAAGTCTTTGCCAACATGAGTGACCAAGGGAAAGTTGACTCTCAAGATAACTGGGAGAGAGAGAGAGAGAGAGAGAGAGAGAGAGAGAGAGAGAGAGAGAGAGAGAGAGAGAGAGAGAGAGAGAGAGCAGGGTCACTTGAAAGAACCAGAAAGGGGCAGTTTTTAACCAGGCGGTGATCATAAAGGATACAGTCGTGGTCACCTGAAAGAGAATGATAAGAAGAAACAAACAAGGGACAAAGATCAGATTAGAGAGCAAATCAACGGGCGAGAAGGACAAGGGGTTTGTTTGGTGGGTTCCCATACGTTGCTCAGAAATACCACAGCGATGAGAGAGAGAGAGAGAGAGAGAGAGAGAGAGAGAGAGAGAGAGAGAGAGAGAGAGAGAGAGAGAGAGAGGGAGAGAGAGAGATTGATCAATAAAGCGATGCAAAAAACCAAACTGAAGACAACCGATCACCCATTACTCCGGAGGCCCATAGAGACGCACACGCCAACACTAATATACACACACACCTTGCGACCTAAATCTCCCGATTAGTGGACACGGACGTTTCCCTGAGTGGTGAGGGAGCGTCATAGAAGAAACCCAGGATGTAAGTAATCCAACAGAAGCTGATGATCAGTTTACCTCCCTCTGCAGTATGTGGGCGCCCCCCTCGCTCTCCTAACTTATTCGTATCAAATAAAGAGATCCTCACGTCAAGACCATAATACCAGCCTCTCTCTGTGGAACTCGAGACAGTCTTGAGCAGATGAGATTTTATAACTTTAGAAAAACTTTTCCCGGCATCATGTGAGCATTTCACAACTCTTCCACGTACCTGGGATGCAGATTTTATATAAAGGAGTAAAAAAAGATCAAAAAATATAAGAAGTAGAGGAGGGTCTGTGGATATATTGCCGACCATTAACTCTTACAGATGTTTGGGGATACTTCGAGGTCTATAAGCCGGAGCGAAGGAGATAAGAGCAACCTCAACAAAGGACTGGAGATCCCTTTTGTTCTCTCCTGTTAACATTCCGTAGCTCAGGGCTGCAGAGGCAAGTTGGTCGCTCTTAACAAATCTATCCATTGATAGTATTATCCCTTGTACTGCTACGGTGGTAGTGAGGAAAAAAGGAGGAGGAGGAGGAGCAGGAGGAGGAGGAGGAGCAGGAGGAGGAGGAGGAGCAGGAGGAGGAGGAGGAGCAGGAGGAGGAGGAAGAGGAAGAGGCTTTCTAGCTGGTGTGTTTCCTGGTGGAAGGTTATGAGGGGTGGTTGGTGTGTCTTGCGTGTGTCAGCCTCGGAAAAAAATATTTGCTATTTTCATGTTCTTGTGTCGGAAGATATATTCATTGTTCTGTAGCTTGTGTGAAATGGAGAATCTGTCTTTCAAAAGGCTATAGCCTATAGCTCTATGGAAAAATCCTGGAAGATAAAAAAAAAGTTCCAGAACTTAGCGATGCAAGGAAAGAAATAGATATCACACCGCTCTTACCCTCAGAGTTGCCGAACAACTATAACGCAAGAGGTCACCGAAATATATTCAATATAAGAGACTAAGTTCTCGTAAGATTTTGAAGGTCAGACTGGAAGAGGTTATAGCTCGGATTCCTCTAGAGTCTGACAGGTAAGTATGAAGAACTAATTCCATGTGAGAGTAATGCAAGGACGTAACAGGTCCTTAGTATACACTCAGAGCAACTGTTCAGTAGAAAGGAATCATCAGCAACTAAACATGATACCCAGTTTCTTAGAGCCAGACTTGGCTATTCATGTAAAGTGGGGGTTTTCAAGATAGGGTAGATATTATGGTGATATAAGGTGTGTCTATGAGGCTGAATGGTGGTTTATAGAACCATCAGAGGAGATGGGAAAGTTATGAGTGGTATCATAAAGAGAAATAAGAGGAAATGAGGTTTTAGTAGCGTTAAATCTAAGTTAGGTCTACTCCAGTGGGAAAACCCTGTTCAAATCTGAGTTCATGGAGGTGTTTGTAACGAGATGTGGATCGAAGAAGAAAGGGGAAGAGAAGATCTTAATGACGGGAGGGAATAAAGTGTTGTAACGTCAGCGTAAGAGAGCATTTGATAATTGGTTAAAGAAAGGAAATCACTGATAAAAAAAAGAGAGGGTATTAGGACAGAAGAACATAGGAGACAAGAACGAGCCATAGGAGACACTACTGCTGACACAAAGGAAAGAGAGCGACGTTGAACCATCATCAGTTCCGGAGATAGACTGGGCAAAGAGGGAGCTACATACCATGGAAGAGAGGGAGGGAGGGAAGCCAAATATAGGAAACTTGGAGAGGAAACCCCAGGGCCACATCTTGTCCAAAGTGGTCGAGATATCAAAGGCCGCCATATGAGATTCCTCAAAAGTCTCTCAGAGAGGGATGACCAGACTCTGGCACTATGAGGGAGAATATCATCGGTTTATCTCGTTGTGGAAAAGCCATACCAATGATCAGAGAGAAGGCTGTGAGGCTCGAGCTCTTTGGTGAAAAGGGAGCTGAGGTGATTCAAAGGCTGTGGAGATAGTAGATGTCAAAGCAGGTGGACAGTGACTGGAAAGGTTAGAATGGTCACTCGCCTTTGAAACGGGATGTAGAAAAATCTATATTTCTAAGAAAAAGGAAGAGTTTTAGTGTTCAGAAAAAAAAAGAGACGTGCAAGCACAGGCGCAAAGCTCAGAAACACAGTTCCTGAAGACTTGAGAAGGCAAACGATCCGTTTCCTGCTCCTTGTTTGTGTCCAGCAGGAGAAGTGGGTTGTGGACGATGAAAGGTTATACATAGAGCGCCACAGGGGTCAAGTTAGATGGGCGTCAGGGGGGGTGAGGGAATGTGAGAACCGTGTCCAAAGTGGAGTTAGTAAATGGAATCGTAAAGAGTTGCACTGTCAGCAGGAGAGACATGGGAAAGGATGGAAAAGCGAGGAAAAGATAGAAAGACAGAAGTTGCTGGGGAAGAAAAGGAGAGAATCTCTTACTTTCTTTGGATAAAGGAAAGCTCAGCCCTCACGAACATCACATCGGAAGTGATTTCCGACAGATATGAGAGGAGAGAGCCATCTTTTTTTCATGTATATACATCCCTTCACGTAGGCATCCGTTTAAACAGGCAGTCGTCCATCTCTCTCTCTCTCTCTCTCTCTCTCTCTCTCTCTCTCTCTCTCTCTCTCTCTCTCTCTCTCTCTCTCTCTCTCTCTCTCTCTCTCTCTCTCTCTCTCTCTCTCTCTCTCTCTCTCTCTCTCTCGTGTGTGTGTGGTGTGTGTCCATGAGACCCGTGGGGCTGGCTCCTGCTGGCCGTCGTCCCCTTCCACACAGGACGCACGCACCCGCCGCCCATATTTACACCACCTCAGTTCGTCAAGCCACCCAGTGACCTCTCTGTCTCTCCTGTCTCTCTCCTCCCCCTTCCCTTCCGCCCCACAGCACATCCCTTGAGCAGCGCGGCCATACCACCTCTGAGTACGACACTGGTAGGGCCCTTTTTGCTATATGATGGCCTTGGTCTATCAACCTAATCTGTAAGGGTCAGAGGCCAGGTCTTCATTTCCATTGGTCGTACCTCTATACTCAAAGGTCGTATTGTCGTGCTGATGGAGGAGTGAGGCTGCACCACATCACATCCTCTCCTCTCTGATTACCCTCAGAATATGACATTACTGACGATGGTTAATCATCCTCCACTCTTACTAGATATATTTACATTCTGCTTTCGATCTTGTCCTCCCGTATATCCTTCTCTGGGATCGCCACCTGATACCTACCTACGAATTCTTACCCAGTGGCTTTCAGCAAGACGCCCATACATTACTGTGTGTACCAGTTTTTTCTTTGATCAGATTACTATCTGGTCTTCCCTACCTTGCCTTTGAGTGTGCTCTGAACCGTCCGTCATTCGCCTAGCTCACTCGCCATGTTTTTCCTTCACTTCCCTCAACATTTTCCGTTCTCCGTTCTCTTTGCTCTCTAGTCCCCCTATATATACCTCACCCTCGAAAGTGTTCCACAGGGAGATTGGTAGAGAGAAACTGTAGTATATATATATATAGAGAGAGAATATATATATATATATATATATATATGTATATATTAAGAGAGAGAGAAACATGAAAGAGAGAGAGAGAGAGAGAGAGAGAGAGAGAGAGAGAGAGAGAGAGAGAGAGAGACAGACAGACAGACAGACAGACAGACAGACAGAGATCTGGGTAACGTCTAACTCCTAATAATTAAGCCTGGACGCGGGTACCTACATCACTCAGCAACTGGTTCTCCTCTCATTAACTCTCCCGACCCCGCCCTCAGTCACTCACTCCCCTCTCACCCTTCTCTCCCTCGCCCCGGGCGCCAGTATTTTCCTTGGCACTTGTCAGGCCATTCGTCTGTCATATCTGCCAGGTGTCACGTACTGGCTGAGGAGGGAGGGAGGGAGGGCGGGCACATGTCATAACAACCAACTCCGCTCATGTCATGACTCATTCTCTGACACGTCGTGAATGGATGAAGGGAAATGCTGGAGAGAGAGAGAGAGAGAGAGAGAGAGAGAGAGAGAGAGAGAGAGAGAGAGAGAGAGAGAGAGAGAGAGAGAGTCTGTCTGTGTGTCTGTGTGTGTGTGTGTGTGTGTGAGAGAGAGAGAGAGAGAGAGAGAGAGAGAGAGAGAGAGAGAGAGAGAGAGAGAGAGAGTAATCTACAACACTTTTAGGAGACGTAAACTCGAATAGTTTCAGGCAGTGTAGAATTAGATCCACCCTAAAGAAAGCAGTACGGCCTAGGTGTTCGCAGTCGACCCCGTCAGCCGATCAGTGTCTGCTACTTTTACAGGAACTCCAAGAAACATTTCCAGCAAGTGTGCTCATTACGCGTTCCGTAGACACGTAACAGTAAAACAAACTTTACGAATATTAGAGGAAATCACTTTATCATCCATATGAGGCTAGCTATCTTCAATATTCGTATCCTATTTAGTCTGATCAATTTAAACCTTCGCTTCATCTAAGATTCTGTAAGAATTAAAGATTTAATTAATTCCAATCGCATGGGTGATGTGAGACGGGTTTTTGATGACGCGTGGGCGTGGGACATCATAAGACGCGTCCAATGAACCATACCTCGCTTGGGTAAGTTGCATGAGGCAGTAGCTGTGGGTTTGTGAAGGGAGGGGGTGGCTGGCTGTCCATCACCCGGGCGGGGGAGGGAGATTGCATCTAGTGGGGGGCGGACGATGGAAGGAAGGAGGCGAGGGAGGAAGCTGCCAGAGCCGAGGGTGAGAGACGTTTGTAGAAAGGCAAGGTAAGGATCTAGAGGGGAGGGGAGATAACCAAGGGCTCTGAGAACGAGGAAGAGTGACAGACGTCAGGAGCGAAGTAGGGCGTCGTAAGGGTAGTCCAGGAGGACATGGGAAAGAAAGACGGGTAAGAGAAGACCTATGACGAAGTCAGATGGGTGAGGGGTAAGCCACGTACTGGAAGAACAGGCTAGGGGTATCACTTGGTGTATTGCTAGCATCTTAATTTCTTAATCTTCGTAGGTACAAGTAAGATGGTTGAGAGAGAGAGAGAGAGAGAGAGAGAGAGAGAGAGAGAGAGAGAGAGAGAGAGAGAGAGAGAGAGAGAGAGAGAGAGAGAGAGAGAGAGAGAGAGAGAGAGAGAGAGAGAGAGAGAGAGAGAGAGAGAGAGAGAGAGAGAGAGAGAGAGAGAGAGTGTGTGTGTGTGTGTATGTATCATGTATGAAGGAACGTGAGGGATGAGTATTCTTGTCAGATGTGGAGCAGGAGGTGGAGGAAAGTTGTCAGATGTCTTCAGGGAAGTAGGTGTGGGAACCTTCCAGCTGATGAGGCAGCAGGAGCTCGATGAAGGAACATGGTCCTGGACTTGATGGCACTACTATTGTTGGCGAGACAAGAGTTACAGCCGGAGCCTCGCTACCCGCCGAGACCAAACGACTTAGGGAGACGAACAGATGACCCGTCGCCGACGCTGACAAGACTACAACAGCTGCGGAGAACTGAATTTGGAGAGACCACAACGTGAGGAGATTAAAACCTAAGAAAAGACCGCAGATACGGAAGACCACAATCAGGAAAAAAATAAATCTCATCACCTGTGGTGACCACAACTCGTAAAGACTATACAACCTTCGTACAGAGGTCACAACCTCAGCCACAAGGAGAGACAGCTCGCCCCCGAAAGCACGTCACTATATGCTGGGAATACTGCCTCTTGGTCGTCCCTCAGGTATAAGAGATCTAATCAGGAGCAGATGATATGTTGAGAGACTTTCATTTCATGTCCAGTGTACAGTTACTTGGCGTATACTTGTGGTATACTTCGGGTAGACTTCGAGGGTCTTGTGTCCCTCACAGCACAGTCTGAGCTGAGTATACTTGAGGTAAACTTCGGATAGACTTCGAGGGTCTTGTGCCCCTCACAGCTCAGACTCTCAGGTAGGGTCTTTGGTCGACCGAGTTGTCAGAAACGGTGGTCCGCAAGCCACGCAAAGCCACCATAGCCATACTAAACAAGAATAAGTACACCTTGGGCTGAAGAGACCCCTCACCATCCTTAATAAACACGGTGGGAGAGGCCGGGCTGTATTTACTCAGCGATCTAGTGAGACCCTTGGGGAAAACTGCTCACAAGGAAGGCCACAAGTTTGGGTGGAACTGTACTCAAGAGAGACCTCATACTTGGTCGGGGAGACCACAAACTAAGGAGACCAAACTCTCAGCAGATCAAGAAGTTAGGAGGGCAAGACCTTAAAGATAACACCGACTGAGGAGGTGGGAGGATGATCACAACCTCGAAAATTCACAACGCAGCAGAGGAATA
>NC_092271.1:16512028-16539528 GCF_036320965.1 Panulirus ornatus | reverse complement strand
GAATAAAAGTATAAGAGAGTTGATTGAATTCCAACAATGGTGTGGTTGGTGTATAGAATACAACTCTATAAACAAGAGGCAAAGAGAGCTTCGATTCTTTATATCATCGGATCAATATGGCCAGCAAGGTTAGAGGAAAGACCTTGGAATACATCAAGGAACCCCCCCACACACACACGCGCACACACACGCACACACACACAAAAAAAAAAACTGGCAATACTGTCGGTTTTCCGAGGAAAGCCAAGGGAAACGTTGTTTGCCCTCAGATGTGGCGAGAGTTTCTTAAAGGTGTGTGTGGTGGTCGTACTCACACGTTCAGGTTACACAGTAGAGCACTATGAGGCGCACGTTTGTAAGTGTTACATACTTGGGAGTCTGAAGTATTCGTGTGTGAGGTGTTACACAGGGGATCTGTGAGTGTTGCATAGCAGGTAGCTTGAAGTATTCCTGTGTGGAAGTGTTACACAGGGATCTGTAATGTCACACGTGTGTAGGTGATACATAGTTCGGGTCTGAATTACAGAAGTATTAGTAGACTGTAAGAGTCAACAAATCCTCTCCTGTGGAGTTAGATGTAACGTTAACAGTAGCGTAGAGAGAATAAGATGAAGGTGGTAGTTTCTGCCTCACCAGACGCCACTTAGGCCTATGGAAGTGTAGCTGTAAGACGCGAAGAGGGAGACCCACACACACAGGAACAGATGATGGTGATGACGGGAGAGGATGTGAGACAGGCGTTGGCATAATTATCAGGACGATGTAATGAATTGGGGTGGGGGTGATGAGTGACCTGCTTTTGTGAGTCAAACCCTACATTATATATGACAGGTAGACAATAGGGTGTGTGCAAATGAGGCCATTGTTCGTTTGTTCTTGACACCAAGAGCGACAGAAGGTCTATGAACATGGGTAGAGTGGGCTGAGTCTAACAGGGACTAAGGGCTTTAACCTGGAGGCACCAGTCTGGGGCGGGGGCCGAGTCTCGGCCAAGCGAGCAGCAATTGGAATATCTGGGAGGTGGATCTTTATTGGACACTGCTTCGCGATGGGAGAATCATATATGGCGTGTCGATGAACGAAAGAAAAAGTGAAGATAGAACATTCATTTGAAGTGAATATCCTTACTTCCCTATACTGGCGAGTGGTACAATAATAACTGTTAAATCTACGATAAATGACACATTATCATATTGTTTTTCAGCCTCATTCGTCCTTGATATAAGCATATGTCTTCATTTCGAGGCCTTTTTCTCACCTAAATTGCCTTTTTTTCCTCTTAGCAAAACGGCCTTTTATATCAGCGAGTCAAAAGAGAGCTAACTTATCCTTGTGGGAGGTACTGACCATGCACAGAGCTAACATAGATATAGAAGTAAGACATACATAGAAAAAGCAAGACGTGACCTAACTCAATAAAAGAGGGAAAAATGGGCAAACAACACAACCCGCGCTCATCCAGGTAGAAACGAAGTTTCGAGAGAACTCCATTCTACACTTGAATGGCTGCGAGTGGAAGCGTAGATATATACAGACTAAATATTTTTTTAAGCGAGAGAATTTGAATCCCATTATATACCAGGAGATGGGATGGAAAACAGGGCCTTTATTCATCTTTTGTATGCGTTTATTTCCTTAGAATTTGTTCTCGTCCTCTGCAATATTGCTTTGAGTACAATGTGGGCTGCTAGTAGAATTAATAAAGAAAATACACCTCTTGATATTGAGCTTCGAATCGGAAATCATTCATAGAATTATTCAAACTATGAATACGGGACTTATGTATTAAACATTAGACTGTTATATCTACGTTTTCCACTGTTGCTCGTCTCGATAGCATGTGTGGCAGGAAAAATCATTTCCCTCTCCATCGGTAAGACAGAAGAAGGATGGCAAGCGGTTGTGGGAGAAGCTACATGAAGAATCGTGAGCATTCCACGTATAAAGAAATGCCTTGTATATGTCAGACGAGACGATGGAGCTTAAAAGAAAGATGATAAGAAAAGTTAACTTTTCCTATTTGGTCCCTGACTGCATGGGGAAGGAAAAGGGTGTACAGTATTTATGGAGCTCCTATTTGCAGACGAGAACTGAGTGGGAAGGAAGAACGAAGTGAGAATATCACTCGAAGATGACAATTGAGATAAGGGAGAAAGAGCTGAGATTATGCCCGAAGATGAGGGGGAGGGAAGCGGTGGAGAAAGAACTGAGATTACATCCGAAGACGCTAACTGAGATAAAGGAGAGAGGACTCAGATCATATCCGAAGACGATGACTGAGATAGGAGCGAAGAGAGAGAGCTGAGAATATTTCTGAAAACGACAACGAACGTCATCATGTGTTTTTCTCGTACGGGATACGATACGAGGCTAACTTGTGACAGAGGGACTTCAGAAATCCTCTCTGTCGATCAGCCCTTGTGCCAGTGTGCTTGAGGATGACTGCAATTGATCTGCAACCAGTGCAACACTGTTTCATACCGAAGGCTGTGTTGTGATATAGGAAGACCAATGATGTCTATCACTTGCATGTGTCTTGCTCAGAAGTGCTCGTAGTCAATTTTGCTTAGATGCTGCTCATTATTTCAGAAGTGTGTTGTCCTCACCACGTCCTCGCCATGTTGTCCTCAGTATGTTCTTGCCATATCAAATGCTTTAAATGTTCCACTTAGATGCATTTTATAAAATGCAAATCACGGGATGTATGTTTATTCTTATGCAAATGTTTTCATCCACAGCCGGAAGGAAATATAGCAACAACAACAATTTAATGTTTTGTGTTTTTCATGTTTTGCAAATGAATTATACACATCTTCTGTAAACATCACATTCTGCCAACACTACATAGGTCAACATGCCAAGACTCCTTCAGGCAACTTGCCAACACTGTGTAATGTATCCTACCAACACTACACACTAGAACCTAAATAGACACAACCTGCCAACACTCTTGTATCTACTACAAACCTAATAAACCGTAGACATAAATTACAAAGATAGAGCAAATCCAGACACCCAGACCCTCCCCCACCTCACAGTTGTCACAAAGACATCATCATGTGTCAATATGGTATCTACATTGTCCTTCCTTACTTCCATATATCGGTACCTCCACCATTCGTTCATCTATGACCATCAAATCGACTTCCGTGACTTCGTATATGACTTACTAACCTCCTTATCTGCATGCCTCTCATCTATGTTCCACACCGCACGTAATCTACACCCTTAGTTACACACCCCGCAAAGACTGAGCAGCTGCACTCCTCTGCCAGGGGCTGATGTACCGAAAAGCAGCAAAATCTGCATAATCCAATTCCCATTGCATTACATTTCGGGGTTTTTGGTCACAACAGAAAAAAGGAAATAATACACGAGATTCTCGAATATGTGGTTGGTAGCCACAAGGAACATGAAACACGAAGATACAAGCGCTCACCTGACGAGGTAATGCGCCTTCCAGAAGTCTTTTACGACCGCTTCCTATGGCCGACAGGAAGCGAACATAGGCGCCACCGAACTCCTTCTGCGAGTGATTTCGCCGCGGATGAAAAGTCACCTTTAACGAGGCTGCATCATCGTTAATAGACGAGGTGAGAATGATAACCTCGTTGAGTTACTTTTCACTCAGAGGGAGTCCAACATTTCCCTGCAGCTGGATGTAGAGTAGCGAGCCTTTGAAACTGCAGGAGCCACCCCCAAAAAAAGGAGTCATGGGACTATGAATGTATATACATATATAAACTGGGAAGGAGTGCATCGCATACGTTGCTCTCCCAATTGCATAAAATACATTCTGAATATTCTTTCTTTTCACTGTAAGCACGTTCGTGCGGAGTCATTCTTACAGTGTAATAGATTATTATCTATTGTATCAAACGACAACCTTCGAGCGTCTCTCATCCTCGTCTGTTGACGAGAAAGGGAAAAAAGAAATGGCGAGAGGACCAGTTTTCTATAATGTAATGAATTCGTTTTAGAGATACGGCGGCCGTCTGTGTCCACCAAATGGAAATGCTCTTGCTGGAGATTCTGGGAAGCAGATCTCCCGCCGGTGTTTACGAGAAGGCAATATAGTGCCGGTGGGTGGGTCACGTTCTCCCGCTCCTTCGGGAAATTTCTCCCGCGACTTGTGCATGGGCCTGGCTCCGTCGGGAGACACCCCGGGTTTTTGTGCCACCGTGGTGAACATCTCAACGGTCATGACAATCCTGGGAATAAGAAGACATCCGGTAGAGGAGGAGGAGGAGGAGGAGGAAAGGAACAGGTTGCTGGAGGAGGAGGAGGAGGGGCGGGTGGGTCTAGCAGCCGGACTTAAGCCGCTGCCACGGGTAATATATATGCAAGACCTGACCAGGTTTTGTTGAGAACCTGCGGCGATAAGGTGTTTAAAGGATCTCCGGGCGGGAACACCTCTACGCATAAGAAATATCCGGAACACCAACGAAATGGAGCTGCGGTGGGGGGGAGTGCTGACTGTATTTAAGGCTCCAGCTCCAGCTACGTACAGAAGGAAAGAGCCAAAACTCAAGTCATTGTGTGTGTGTGTGTGTCTGTGTGTCTGTGTGTGTGTGTGTGTGTGTGTGTGTGTGTGTGTCTGTCTGTCTGTCTGTGTGTCTGTGTAACTTCTATATCAAAGTGAATTCCGATTCAGTCAATCAACTCAACGTGACAGCTACTACGGAGCGTTCGTGTCAAATGGATTATCTTCCCTGACGACATGATCAACTCCTTGATGAGGAACACCATCGAGCTCGACCACCAGAGATCACCAGGTTCTCCTGCAGAAGGATCTAGCGATGACAATGTGGCCCCCTCAGCAGTGAAGCTAAGGCGAATCCTTCTCGAGTATAAGGTCTTCTGGAGGCATAGTGAGGGAGGGCTGTATGCTGGCCTGGCCAACAAAGATACTTTCGCACGACACCTTCTCCCAGCAGAAGGCTAGCTTGGAGAGGACTGCAGTACAATGGTTCACAACCATCAAGACAAGACTGGAGGCTTCACAACCACACTAACGTCTTCACAACACAAAGTCGAGACACATGATCGCCACATCTCCAGTACCTACGGTTGTAGGAGAAGCCTCACCATGATGTTGTACATGATTATAATACTGAAATTACTACAATTACGTCATATAACTGACGCCTGCTATGAGTGAATGAAGTACAGGGAAATTACTTAAAAATGAGGTACAAAAAAAAGATTTATTTTGAAGAAAGATGATTTTCAAAGTAATTGTCCAAAGTGTTTTTCAATCATTTTTTCTAATAAAGTATATACGTAATAAACGTTGAGAATTAAAGAGTATTCTGAAAATACGTCAGAGAGCAATGTTTCCACAACAACAACAACAACAACAGCAACAACAACTAAACAGACTCAGCAAGGGCGCCCCGGAAGCCCCATGTCGCCCCACATGACAGCCCTCATGACGCCCTCCTGACAAGCGTGAAGGGAAAGTTTCTGTGATTCATCACATTCTACGCAGCTCAGAAGATCATCGATATGAAGTGGAACAAAAAGACAAAAAAGATGATCTTGTATCTGAGTTATTGTAACAACAAGACAAAAAAGATTATTTTGTGTCTAAGTTATCATAACAACAAGACAAAAAAGATGATCTTGTATCTAAGTTATTGTGACAACAAGACGAAAAAGATAATTTTGTATCTAAGTTACAATAATTCCTTCGTTTGTCCCTTCCCATCGATGATGAAAATGCTCTTCCTCCTCCTTGCTCTCGTGATCGTCTCCATCTTGTAGTTTTGATCAAAGGTCTACATCACTACGAGTCAATTATGATATTCCTTGTACCACACACCTACCCATCACTTCGTCCCGCCTCGTAAAGTAATCTACGAGCGGTCGAAAACCAATGTGATCAAGGACATCTCAACATCCAGGAGGAGAAAAAGGACGAGAAAATGACATGCGAGAATGTAAGAGACAGAGAAAGAATCTTGTTTTCACCCACATTCTTTTTATCAGTCCTTGACACGCCTTCGGGTTATGTAAGCCAAGAAAAAAAGATAAGCTGATAAGAATTTACGGTGAGCTTTTGTCACAAACGGTTTTGCGCTTCATTGTTTGCCAGTACACGAAGAGGAGGAGGAGGAGAGCAAAACTGAATTTATAGATTTTAAAGTCCACAACAGAGCAGCGAAAGCTTGGCCTCAGGGAATTGGGCGTCCCAGCCAGCCCTCCTGTGGGGCTGGGGTTGGAGACCCTAGCTCTAGAAAATGAATTCCTACAAAGGATCCACGCCTATATGCACATGATCCATCCCAGTAAATGGGAGAGGAATTGACAATAATAGAAAACTGGGTAGACAAAGAGAGACATATATATATATATATATATATATATATATATATATATATATATATATATATATATATATAGATAGATAGATAGATAGATAGATAGATAGATAGATACATACATACATACATACATACATACATACATAGATTACTTAATTCGTTATTGTTTAAAATCCCAACTATTTCTTTCTTGAAGGTATGCCTTAGCGCAGCTCATCCCTAAGAAATGAGACCGTTCTAACGTTTCTAACCATCGTCTCATCGCTCTTACTTTTGCTACCTCCAAAGTCATTGAAACTCTCCTTGTCTATCTTAAACACTAAGACTCTCCTTCTTTCAGATCACCAATATGGTTCTCTCACTGCAAGGTCTAGCTATTCATGTCCTTGTCTCTCTAACTTATCCTTAGTCCTCCTGTCTATGGGATTTTGTGAAATTTTTTACGGTGACCAACAGTAGATGGACTATCTTAATTTCCCTTACATTTCCTTTTTCTCTGTCTCTTCTCTCTTCTAAATCCATTGCAGGGGAGGAGTAGTCGACACAAGAGCGACTGTTAAGGAGGTAAATGCAAATGTCTTGGAGCGAAGGGCGTGTCTACAGTATGCCTTGATGGGGAGGTTACTGTTTGCAGATGACGCGGATCTGGTTGCGAATTCGAGAGAGAAGTTGCAGAAGCTGGCGTCCGAGTTTGGGAGAGTATGTGTGAAAGAATGCGTATAAAAGCAAAGTAACGAAGGAGGAGGAGACGGTTGGTTTGTGTGTACCGTTTGAATGGGAAGAACCAGGAAGAAGTGAAATACTTTACACTTCTGGTAGCGAACGTAGAGGAGAATGGAAATATGGAAGTTGAAGTGAATAACAGGGCGGACGAAGAGGTAATGGTCCTGGGTGCGTTGAGAAATGCTTAAAAGATGTGTCTATGAGGATAAAGATGGGTTAAGGCTGATGGCAGAATAGCTCTGACGGCGTTGTACAGACACGAATCTTGGCCTCTGAATGCGAAAGAATGGATGAGGGTGTTGGAATGAAATGTCTCTGGACAAAATGTGGAGACAGATGGGCTTTTCATGTGAGGAATAAAAAGGTAAAGAGAGAGGTGTGATAGTAAGTGTAGTGGAAGTGAGAGAGAGGACCAGGGTGCACTGAAATGATCTTGGTTGTATAGAGAGGTTGATGGAAAAGGGCATACACGTCAGAAGTGAAAGGAACAAGGAGAAAGGGAAGATCGATGAGGATTTGGAAGGATGGAGTTAAAGAGGCTTTTTCGTTGCCTGGGTCTGAGCGTTCAGGAGGGTGAGGGGTGTGCATGGGAGAGAGAGAGCGTACTAGTGTGTGTGTGTGTGTGTGTGTTATACAGGGTCTGAACCAGGGCATTTGACGTGGTCAGGGGAAACCACGCGATGGCCTGTGGGTTCTTGCCGTGGATAAAAGGCTCCGGTTTCGGTGCATTATAAGCGGCAGCCAGAGTGGTTTCGGGGCATTGTATATGACAGCTAAAGTGGATGAGGGCAAGTAAGGCCCCTTTTTTCTGTTCTTAGAACAATCTTGCCAGCACAGAAAATTTACATATATATATATATATATATATATATATATATATATATATATATATATATATATATATATATATATATATATATATATATATATATATATATATATATATATATATATATATATATATATATATATATATATATATATATTATCACACTTGTCCGTGATGATAGCATAAAGGTGAAATCGCACTTCAGTAGGAGTTCATAGAATTATATTCAACACGTAATTTTTCTTCACATGTGGTGGATTGTCTCCACGAAACATGTCGTGCCACAGGTAAAGAAATATTACGTTTAGATATGATTCTATGAACTCCTACTGAAGCGAGATTATAGTAAGGCGAGAAGAAGAAGTATTAAAAGAGTTTAAACGGAGTGTTTTAAGGTTTTACGAAATGCAGTAAATTAGAAAGAAATATACAAACGGTGTGTGGGAACCAGAGAGGGTATAGAGACTTCCCTTTAAGGCCGATGGGTCACGGCGTGTCGACCGGGGCTGTGGAGGCGGGGGTGGAGAGGGCCAGGAGGAAGAGAATGAGGGAGGCAATACTGATGGAGAAAGGAGGGAGAGAGAGAGAGAGAGAGAGGGGGGGGAGGAGATGTGAGGGAGGAATATGGAGAGAATTCGAAGGAAAATATGTGGTTTGGGTCTATGGTAAATATATGGGTGCGGATATGAGATGTGAAGGTTGATGATGGAAGATGGCGAAGGTACCAGGTAAAGAGGGCCAGGCGTTGGGGGTGATAGGAAAGACAGGTAGATACACGGAACCAGGTGGAGGGAGGGAGCTAGGTACAGAAAAATGGAGTGAGAGAGACAGGTAGAGGAAGAGAGATAGGTATAGAAAGAGAGCTAGAGAAAGGGAGGGAGGGAGGCAGGTAAAGGAGAGGGAGGAATGAAAGAGAACTTAGTGTATGAGGAAGTGGTGTGGGGCGCAGGAGGTATGATGACAGGAAGAAATGAAGGGTTGTACCCCTCCCTCGAGGAGGTCGTTATGACATGGGAAAGCGGCGGGATATGTCCCCTCCAAGGAGTGTTTGTGACATGCAAAGCGGAGGAGGGATGTACCCCACACAAGCTGTGGCATAAGAGACTTAGGGAGCTATGACCCTTCAAGGCTCGAGCCACACACACACACACACACATTCCACCAACTTGAGGTACCAGGAATCTTTCATATATCTCTCTATATTTGGCTGCTACGAAGACAACCCTTCATCTTGAACACTACTAACTGAGTGGTCATCGCAAACACTGCCTACGTCACCCTTGTAACGACGTCATCAACATGACGCGCGTCCATCCGAACGCAAGAGCTATGATGTCAGACATTTCAAGGCCGTACTTGGTGGATTGCCTGAACTAGGTGTTAACTGATAAGATCTCATGGAAAATGAGGCCGTTGTTTAGCGGCTCGTATGTGTGTGTGTGTGTGTGTGTGTGTTTGTGTCTGCATCTGTGTCTGTGTGTAGTGCCGGCCAAAGCCTTCTCAGTGAGACAGGTCACCCTGAGGGACGGAGGACGTATTATATATCAAAGGTTTGGGTCCGCTCTGGATATTGCTTCTCAGCGCATCTCAAATTGCCATCCTATATCAATACTAAACGCTTCTTATGCAATTCCTTCCTCCTCCTCCTCCTCCTCCTCCTCCTCCTCCTCCTCCTCCTCCTCCTCCTCCTTCTCCTCTTCCTCCTACTCCTACTCTTACTCCTCCTCTTCCGGTCGTGAGAAGATCGTAAACTAGCCATGGACAACTTTACTACCACAAACCAACAAACCTGTGTTTTACTGTCGAACATGTGTGTCCTCTGAGATACTGGTCCCCATACAAATATATATATATATATATATATATATATATATATATATATATATATATATATATATATATATATATATATATATATATATATATACACCTTACACTCTATCGCTATTTCAGGGTCTTCCCTGAAGGCGGTTCCACAAGACGTTCCAGCCGTGACTCAAAAAAAAGAAAAATAACACACTGTTTGCTACTGGACCGCGACTCCTACTGGAAGCGGAGGCACCCATTACCAAGACGACCCTCGGATGGTGGTAGTGGTAATGGTGGTAGTGGTGGTAGTAGTACTGGTGATGGTAGTAGCACTGGTGGTAATGGTGGTAGTACTGGTAGTAGTTGTGGTAGTAGTAGTAGTAGTAATGGTAGTGGTGGTGGTGGTGGTAACGGTGGTGGTAGTAGTACTGGTGATGGTGGTAGTACTGGTGGTAATGGTGGTAGTGATGGTGGTAGGAGGATGTTTCCCCCTTGACGAAGGTGCGTCTTCCTTCGTCCAGAGCCATGAGAGACCTGCTCCTGCTGGCTGGCGTCGTCTGCCTTGATCACTACGGCAACGCTCGCTCTGGGTTGCGTGTTTCACCTGGACGTGCTTGATCTCTTTTAATCAATGAAAAAGAAAGAAAAAAGGAAAGAAAGTGTTGCCTCTTTACCTTCCACCGTGCGTTGCAGCGGGAGTTTCTTTGTGCTGAAGAGAGAGATTGAGAGAGAGAGAGAGAGAGAGAGAGAGAGAGAGAGAGAGAGAGAGAGAGAGAGAGAGAGAGAGAGAGAGAATGTCTTTCTTCTTGCAGTAGCTTCTTGAAGCTGTTTTTTTTTTTCTTTTTTTTAAAAATTTTGCGGAACACGAGTTATTTTTTTCTCTCTTTCTCTGTGTGTGTGCCAAGCAGCCCCTCTCTTATTTTGACTATTATGAAAAGTTTTATTTACTCTCTGTGCCTTTTCCTCCATGAGACACAGACCTTTGCACACAGTTGTATTTTTTCTTTCTTGGTGCCTTTACCTTTGGCTAAATTTACCATGCAAATTGGACCCCGTGTTCTAGTGTGTGTGTGTGTGTGTGTGTGTGTGTGTGTGTGTGTGTGTGTGTGTGTGTGTGTGTGTAGTTTGGGGGGGGGCAGGACTTCATCTCCACGTTCTGCCTCAGGACCTATACACTGTATAATGTTCTTCATTATACAGTATCAGGTCACTGTATCATGTTCTCCATGACCTGATACTGACAAATTTTTTCCATGAACTGATATCGAAAAATATTCTCCATGTACTACGTAGTTCTCTACATGACCTTATATACTGTACAGTGTTCAGTGTAT
The DNA here is from genome assembly GCF_036320965.1 of Panulirus ornatus. Taxonomy (NCBI): domain Eukaryota; kingdom Metazoa; phylum Arthropoda; class Malacostraca; order Decapoda; family Palinuridae; genus Panulirus; species Panulirus ornatus. Next base: position 16,528,507 of record NC_092271.1, on the reverse strand, counting down.
AATCCAGACAGAAGCTTTTGAGCCACAGTTAATCATAAAGCGAAAGAGAAAGAAGGAGAGAGAGACACACAGATAGACAGACAGACAAAGAGACAGATAGAAAGAAGGAGAGAGAGACACACAGATAGACAGACAGACAAAGAGACAGATAGAAAGAAGGAGAGAGACACACACAGATAGACAGACAGACAAAGAGACAGATAGAAAGATAAAGTTAGAGGAAAAACAAACAGACAAAGAAACGGACAGATAATGAGAGAGAAACATAGAGATCAAGAGAGAGGGAGAAAGAACAAGTGGCACTTATCGACCAACATTTTTGAAAAGATATATAGATTTTCGGACGTCTACATACCGCCCATATCCCGCCACGCTGACGAAGACGTGGAACTGCCTCCCTCCCTCCCACACACACACACACACATACAGTCCCATACCGTCACCTAGACTCATCTTACTCCTCAACAAACTTTATTTTTTCTCTCTGACAATATTCCCTCATCTTGCACCTCCAGCGATCGATCTCTGCTGGGTCTGCTTCTTGCCTCTTTACCCCCCCTTTCTGTCGCCCTCTTTGCTCGCACCGACTCTCCCGATCAATATAACAACGACGGGGCCTCGAACCCTGCCTCTGACTACGTTTCACAATCTTTCCAGTTGCCCACACGTGCGTAATATCTTTTTCTAGAACGTCTAAAGTAAAGTGTGGGTTCGTGATAGTATTCCAAGCCACTCTTTCCCACCACATACCACACTGACTTCCTTCATCCTCCCCCGTTCCGTCGTGGTCACCAGCAGCGAGCGTGGGCCCTCTCAGCCCCAGCGGGAACGCATCACCAGCGCAAGAGCGACACGACCATCGCGAATGCCCTTTAAAACGAGTTGGGAGAGAGAGAGAGAGAGAGAGAGAGAGAGAGAGAGAGAGAGAGAGAGAGAGAGAGAGAGAGAAATCGGAGAGACGAAGCTGGCCAGAGGAGCAAATAGCCCTCTCTCTCTCTCTCTCTCTCTCTCTCTCTCTCTCTCTCTCTCTCTCTCTCTCTCTCTCTCTCTCTCTCTCTCTCTCTCTCTCTCTCTCCTCTCTCTCTCTCTCACACACACACGTTTTCACATTGCATCGCCTCCGAGAGCAATTGTCACAGGTATTGCTGTACGGTCCACTACCGACAGGAACTACTGACGAAGGGTGTGTGGACGTGTGTGTGTGTGTGTAAATCACCAGAAAGATGAGGAGTCAGCTGAGCCCCTAGCGCACTCCAGCCTGAAGCCTTCATCCCCCACCGTTCCTGACTTCCCAAACATAGGTCGACGAGAACGGAGTTGAGTACACGATTGTACGAGTGGGGGAAAAATATGTTAAACCATATATACACATATCACGAGTAATGCAGACAATGAATGACATTAACTGGTGAAAGTCATGCACAAGATTTATTTCATGGCGCATGAATTAAGGCCCCACACTTCAGTGGAAGCTTCGCCTCCGCGATTTGCATACATGACAATTAGCAAAGCAACAACTTCGGTGGGGATGTGTGTTACGAGATTAATGAATGGGATCTTAAAGGTTCTCCACTAATGTATGTATGGTCGAGGTAAGGCATTGGCAACTCATATAAGAGCAACGCGATTTGGTATTCAAAATGTGTCGGTCGTTCTGGCATTTCTGCAGGGTGTGGGAGAGAGAGAGAGAGAAGAGAGAGAGAGAGAGAGAGAGAGAGAGAGAGAGAGAGAGAGAGAGAGAGAGAGAGAGAGAGAGAGAGAAGCAGAGAAGAAGAGAGAAGAGGAGAGAGGAGGAGGAGAGAGAGAGAGAGAGAGAGAGAGAGGAGAGAGAGAGAGAGAGAGAGAGAGAGGAGAGGGGGTCAGTGCCCCCTGGGAGGTGACTCGCATGTAGAATATGACAGGAGTTAACTCCTTTCACCTTCTCTCAGTGGAGTCGAGTGTCGCATACTTGAGCACCCGAGCCAAGGATCCTAAATTGTCTGCAAAAGTTCTAAGAGCCATGAAAGCCGGAGCGACAATATATTTCAAATCCTTTTTTTTTTTTCTTTATTTCTTTAACGGGTCTGCCATTGCAGGGGTACTATGACCACTAAGCAATACGCGAGTAAAGTCGAAGATGGTATGTGATGTGAGTCTATGAAATGCCAATCACAGATGGAAAAAACAAATGAAGGAACGAATCTTTTAATCGTTAGTTAAAAGAAAAAAGGTATTTGAACATATTTTGATCTTAAGGATTGTTGAACAATGTCTTTTGTTCATGGTTCCCCATAATAGGTAGCGTCATAAAGAAAAACGTAGGAGTGACTCCAGTTCTAGGGAGAGTATATAAGAAGTAAGGCGTCAGCAGAGAGAGAGCGTGGAGGAAAGACAGGTTTTGTGATTCGACGCCACTCAGTAGGGTTGAGCGCTACAGAGCAGCTGGGAGGAAGGTCTGATGACTCTGTTTTTTTCCTGGCATTACTTTTCCCTCCTTGGATCTTATCAGCGATCTAAGTTTAGGGTATTTTGGTGGTATGTATAACTATCTATCTATCTATCTATTCATCTATCTATCTATCTATCTATCTATATATATATATATATATATATATATATATATATATATATATATATATATATATATATATATATATATATAATATATATATATATATATATATATATATATATATCTTTTTCTTTCAAACTATCCGCCATTTCCCGCGTTAGCAAGGTAGCGCTAAGAACAGAGGACTGGGCCTCTGAGGGAATATCCTCACCTGGCCCCCTTCTCTGTTCCTTCTTTTGGAAAATTAAAAATAAAAAAAAAACAAGAGGGGAGGATTTCCAGCCCCCCCGCTCCCTCCCCTTTTAGTCGCCTTCTACGACACGCAGGGAATACGTGGGAAGTATTCTTTCTCCCCTATCCCCAGGGATATATATATATATATATATATATATGCCATGTTTCGACCGTATATAGTTCTCTATGGACGCTATGATGTGGAGGATCACATATTCGCACACGAAATTGATGGCCCATCTAGTAGTGTCCACGGTCCCTCATGCTCACCGTCAAAGCAATGTGATACCCTTCCTATGACTCATGTCTTATGCGAAACCTCGGAAATGCGACGTATCTTCCCGTGTAGATCACTTGCTATGGGCGAACCTCAGTGTAGAACGTCGGGATTTTTCAGATCTTTAGAGGGAAAAAAAACTTGTGACGTGAATACATGTTGCTGTCACAGCAATTCCAGACGTCGATATTACAACGACTTCCCTTACTCTCTCCCTCTCTCCCTCTTTCGCTCTCTTCTCTTTCCCCTCTCCCCTTTACACACTTTTTTCCCCTCCCCCCCCACCCCCCTAGCCAGCCTTGAACGCGGAAAACTGCGGTCTAGATTGGAACTTGCCCGGGAGTAAATTTTCCCCGTCTCCACAATCAATACAGTGGACTGGCGAGGTGATGTTTGAAAGCCACGCTCTCAAATCATTGCCAAGAGTCGATTATTCCATGTGACTGGAATATATATATATATATACCTCTCTCTCTCTCTCTCTCTCTCTCTCTCTCTCTCTCTCTCTCTCTCTCTCTCTCTCTCTCTCTCTCTCTAGTGATGCGAGATTAATATAGTCATTTGTAGACAGCAGGTAGAGTCTCTTTCAAAAGGTCCCGTGTAGGCGCCCCGAGGTAATAGGTCCATCTGGATTCGATTTGCATCGTGGCCAAAGCAATGCAGCCGTTGGCACGGCCAGCTGAGCTTCGTGATGTAACATGAGACGCTGGTGGAACGAGGGTGTTTATTTTTTTTCATATCGGGAGGCGGTACGGGAGGAGGTTGAGGGAGGGGGCGATGTCGTCAAGGAAGTTGGCTTAACATTAGCATAAATTCTAGGAGCTATTTTTACCCTCTTATAGCGAGAAACTAAACTAACCTACCTACCTAACCTATCTCCCTAACCTGACCAAACCTATCTCCCTAACCTATCTCCCTAACCTAACTTAACCTAACCTAACGTAACCTAAACGCTTAAACTAACCATAAAGCCTGGCATAGTTTAACTTTAGCTTAACGTAAACAACAAACCAATCCTTAATGAACCAAACCAATTCTAAACACCTGAATTAACCAAACCTATCTTGACAGGGTCTTGTAAATATCAAACTTAACCAAACCTCTACTTATCTAAATAATAAACCTAACCTAACCTAACCTAACCTAACCAAAATGCACACCACCTTGCCGAACCATAACCGAATCTAAACACTGAACATAACCTAGCGACTTATGGTAACCAAAGCTACACCACGTAAAACAAACCTCCTTCTACGAACATGTAAAGAGCACCGGCTTCGCAAGACGCCAAGAACAACGCTATTTCAGAAGGGTCAGGCTGAGCTCGCTCTAGTTACGGGGAATCCGATACGATGCAACAACCCAAGTGCTGCAAGAGGATTCAACCTCACTCACAAACGGCAGGTGCTGCTCCCATGGACAGATGGATTCTTTAGACAGGTGTTTCCAGACACAAGTTGAGAAGCTGACACGGCGAACTGTCATCTGACACCAGAGAGAAGCTTGCATCTGTTTTGAGGGACTGAGGCGCTTACTGCTCTGCTCTGTGTTAGAAAGACCTACAAGGAATACCTCCTCCAGGCTCGGTAGATTTGACCTGTTGTTGTCCTTGATAGTCGCCTTTGAAGAGGAGCTCGCTGCACGAGCGTAATGACACTGAGGACGAGGGCAACAAACTGATGGTCTGTTCATTCTTCCTCAACCTTTATAGGAAACTCTTTGACTGATCCCTCGTACAGATGAAGCGAAGGGATCGTGAACTCAGCGACGCTCTTCCGGGTTCATTCACTTGAAGTAATGCTTGATGTTACGTGAGGCAGGTGCTATCCAGATGTTATGTGACCACATTCTGAATCTATTTCTCAGGGATTGAATACTTCCAGGGAGTAAACATTATAATTCCCATTCTCCTCTGCTAAAGTTTCTGGTATGAAACCGTTTAGATTGTCTGTAAATGTAAGCGTTCTCACAGCGTCATTTATGCGTTCTTCGATTCGCTGCACGTCGCGGCTTTTGTCTTACAGATACAGGTAGTACACAAGCCTGTGTCGTTCACAAAAACGCAAACAGACTGAACAAGGTAAGAATGACCATGGGCTCCCCTTTGCATTCAGAAGAGATTATCCTCCAAATACGTAGAAATAAATAACTATAAATCTATGAAATCTATAAATAACTATAAGTCTATGAAAGTGTCAGGTTCACTCAAAATCTTGTGGATTCAGATTCAGTTGATCTCAAAACAGGTACGTTTAGAAGAGAGATGAATCCAGGGGACGGATACACGTGAGCGTAAAGCAATGAGGCAACATTCAAACCCATGTTCTTGTATCGTGGCAGAACAACAAATCCCTTTTGAAATACCGTCATCTGCGAGATGGTCAGATGATGGGGTCCAGGTGGTGCACGTGTTAGCACAGCTGTGGGAGGGGAGGCAAGTACAGCTATGGCAGATGGAAGGATAATAGATTAGGATGAGATTGGTCGATGGAGAAACTGTCCCATTTAGTGCGCGTGGATTTGTGATTTTGTGAGAGTCTGGTCTGGTTGTATATACCGTTATCGACACACTCTACCAGCCTTCCTCCTGGCGTCGTACAGTGTGGAATGAAGAGTGACACAATCTCTAATCCCGTGAGCACAGCACCATGATCCATCAGGAGCCTAGCTGTCCATAACGGTCGGGTGAAAAGCCAACCCTTCCTAAGGACTGGACAGTCTGTCTCAAGTATCGACCCATCGTGTTCAAGGGTGTGCGAGGGAGTGAGACACCACAACGCACTTAAAAGACTGTCGACCATCTCCAGCTCCCCCAACTGTGTTAGGATGATGAGTAGCTTTGTCGCTTTTCCTTTGACTTTAACATCCGTCTAGTCACAAAAAGATTAAAAATGTACGTCAATATATATCTAATATCTATGACAGACAAGATCACATGTTCCTGACATGTTTACCAATATCTGGAACATCCTCACTTCATGTGTAGATGATGTGCGAATGTGTGTGTGATTATCTGGTGCGTTGAATATCACCTGATACTCTTGTCTTTCCGATTTCTATGGAAGTTGATTATAATGTGAGGCAGAAGATGGTCAGAATACAGGCATTCACTGCGGTTGATGGTTCAAACCACTGGAGAAGCAGACTATTTCAAGAGCTTAAATCATATCTGATGATGTCAATAGAAGTCCCTCTCCTGTCATAATATTCTATCTTCTCGACCACGAAATAACAGAGGGTTTATCACGGTGGTGAAGTCAATACACCGTCGACCACGCACCTCTGAAGTCAATACACCGTCGACCACGCACCTCTGAAGTCAATACACCGTCGACCACGCACCTCTGAAGTCAATACACCGTCGACCACGCACCTCTGAAGTCAATACACCGTCGACCACGCACCTCTGAAGTCAATACACCGTCGACCACGCACCTCTGAAGTCAATACACCGTCGACCACGCACCTCTGAAGTCAATACACCGTCGACCACGCACCTCTGAAGTCACTAGGAGGTACTAGATCTACCGTACTTCCCCCCCAAGACCCGTAACTTGTTAACAAAGTAAAGCATTTGGTAGAAGTCTTTAACAAATCTAAAAGTCTCTTATCTTTGCATTCATGTCTACCTCAAGTTTATGCCACAGTGACATGGTCTTTTAGGACGTTTGAGATAGCATGAAATGGGAACATATATCAACAGTGCGTTATGTTCCTAGAAATGGGCTTTCCTTCATCTAAAAAAAATGATCAAACACTCTAACCATTACTTATCTATCTACCTTTTCACCTGTTACACACACACACACACACACACACACACACACACACACACGAGCGTCCTCCCACACGATCAAGTGTCCTCAGCACACTATGGGAAGCAGCTTCTAACATTACCACGAATTCGCTGACCAGACTCAGGTATAGCCTACACTCTCTGCTCCTCGCAGATTTACACGAAGATAAACAAACTCCGTCGAACTCCACCATTCTTCTAATGGCCGCTCGTGTTAGCGCCCTTTCAGGGTAAGACAGTCGAAGTCAATTAGAAAGGAAGACGCCTCCTCAACTCGTCAGACACTCCGCCACTTTATTAGGACTCTGACAAATGCACCTTTTTATTTTTTTTTTTACCCCCCTTGACATTTCCTATTCTTCAACTTATTTTACTTTTGAATAGGGACAACTTGACTGGGGTTTCTCTTTTAGAGTTCCAAATCCTCACTCCTGTTAGCCTCTTTGTAGTGAACCGGAGGCTGGAGCTATACAACAGTAGACGAAATAAATACACCTTTTAAGATTCAAGATGAAAAGTATTAACAATTTCGGAATTCTAAAGTCATAGAGATAAATATACAGGCGACGGTAGCTAGCTAGGACGAATGGAATTCAAAATAGGAGTTCTGGCTTGGATGTATCTGTGAAAATGGAGGATGGCTAATCATGCCAAGTTAGCTCTCTATCATTTGTAATCCAAAGATGAGTTCTGGGTCATGGTCTCTTACTTGCGAAAATGAGGGAAGATTCGAACTGCCTCGCGTGCTCGTCTGCCACTGGGTGTACGACCTGCATAACACCAGTAGGGTCTTATCGTGGACCCCCTCTCACAGGCGCAATATAAAACCTGTAGTTCACCTTGTCATCATCATCGCCTGAATGTAGTTTGATATGCCAATGATCACTGAGCGAGGTCATTGACGATGCAAAAGCCCGATTCGTTATCATGAGGTCAATGTCGATCGAATGTATATACTCCACTAGACTCAGATTTCCACAGTGGCTGAGGCAACCCTTACAGCGTGTGACCCCGGGGGACTCGAAGGTGGTGGATTAATTATCATCTCTTTCGTCTGTTGATCTCGACACGTCTCACTCCACGGGCCGCCGGGTTCCCTCACAGGACGAGAGGCAAATTAAAAACACGTCAGTCAGTCGATCATATCGCGCCATGCGACTTGTGATTACGTGTTCGGGTTGAATCGGCCCTGCTTCTCTCTCTCTCTCTCTCTCTCTCTCTCTCTCTCTCTCTCTCTCTCTCTCTCTCTCTCTCTCTCTCTCTCTCTCTCTCTCTCTCTCTCTCATCTTTCATAACTTTTCTTCCTCGTTCCCTATATTCCTCCTCCCTTCCCAACCTTCTCCCTTCCCTACTCAGGACTTCCCAGCATTTCACTCTCCTTTCCTATGAGTAAGATTTCTTCCGACCCGTATTTGAATAATTCCATTTAAACCATTTGCATATCCATTTAACTTTACTACCTGTTTTTCTCGAAGTTGATGATGGTTTTCTACCGCTGATACCGAACACAGGCGAAGCATTTTACTCCTGGTTGACTTAACTGGCGGGTTGTTAGGGTAGCACGTTGTTGAATGGCTTTCTCACTATTGAGGGAACTTCAGATTCTCCAAACGAGATTGTGAAGGATCGGATCTGCCGAATGGCATAATCTGGTTGTGGCTCTGGTTGATTATATAAGTTCGCCTTCACAATTTCATGATTCTGTTTTGTGATTTTCTTCTGTCATGTCCAATATATTGTGTATCATTTGCTATTTCACTGCACCGCTCTATTTATTCATTTCATTATACTTTTTGTGAATATCATCTATTTTATGATACTATCTTATAACACTATCTTATAACACTATCTTATAACACTATTTTATGACACTGTCTTATAACACTATCTTATAACACTATTTTATGACACTGTCTTATAACACTATCTTATAACACTATCTTATAACACTATTTTAAAGCACTCTTTTATAACACTATCTTATAACACTATCTTATAACTTTATCTCATAACACTGTCTTATAACACTATCTTATAACACTCTTTTTTTAACACAATCTGTCTCATCTCACTGTCCTGCTCATCTCTTCTTTTTTATCACACTATTTTGTAAATCGTTTTATCTAATCACGCAATTTTGGGAACCTCTTCTGGCCTGGGGTAAGCAAAGGCAGAAGAGTCTCTCCTCGTACCACCAAAGTACGACTGGAGGAAACTAACTTACACTCTCAAACAGGAGGATTTCGAACACATTTCTGGCACTGATTAGAATCATACCATTTAGTATAGGAGAGATTTTTGGGGGCCGTGGTGGAAGGGGCTGAAGAAATCCTGTGGTGTCATGCCCCTGGGAAATACGAAAGAGGGAAGTGTGGCACAAATGGTCAAGAACATTTAAAAGGAAACGACAAAGGAAGGAGGAAAAATGACTGGGGTGGACGTAGAAACGTTGGGTGAAGAGAGAGAGAAAAAAAAATCAAAGAGGAGCATAATATTATCATCAGCAGTCGTGGAAAGAGAAAACTGGTAGGGAGATACAAGGGTGAGAAAGAGAGGGAGGAAACTGATAAGGAAATTAATTAAAGGGGAGAAAAGGACGTGGGAATCAGATAAAAGATTATATACAGGCCCCAGGGCGAAGAAGGCCAGACAAAGATGACGGAAAAGGAGACGAATGAGGAAATGAGGAACTGGCAAGGACACATACACTGATAAAGCGAAAGGAGGAGAATATGAGGAATGAAAAAAACACATATTACGTACAGAGATACTCGAACACAACGAGTACAAAGGTGTTTTGTAATGGGGAACCCAACGACCACCCATTTCCACTCGTTAACCTTTCGTCCCCACCAACCACGGCCTCCCGTAGTAATTACGGTAATACACTAGTTAATAACAAGATCAATATTCCCCAGACGTGAAATAATAGGTTCTGTTTCCAATTATAATAAATCATGAGGGGAATTGGGGGGGGAAAGAGGGGGGGATGTTTCAGGGTCATCTAAAGTATGTATCGAGCACGCTAGCACCATTCTGGAAAAAACGAGTCTTCCTCTGACGTCAGAGTCCTCAAGCGTCCACCATATGATCATCTATTGCCCTCTGTGGTCAGACAGACAGACAGACGGACAGACAGATACAAAAAAAAAGAGAGAAAGACACCAGACGGTCGCTATGAACTGTGAGAAACCCCAGACTCTTTGAAAAATCCTCCGTCTCATTACAGGGACGAATGAGAATACATGATGATAAATATGTTGTGACTAAGATTACATTTCTCGATCTCTTGCCACTGTAACTATTCCAGATTTCCCGAGATCCAGGGAGGCAAAGTTGGGATTATTACTTTGTTACTCGTCCAAAGTTTCCGTGTTGTGCCGGAGTCAATGGTTGGCCGTTGTTTGGAAACAGGGTTCATCCTTTGACGCCATCCACTCAAGGCTTGATGACCTGGGTGAATTATTCGGGTACACAAGAGCCTTAGAGAAGAGTGTGTGTGTGTGTGTGTGTGTGTGTATGTATTAGTGTGTGTGTGTGTGTGTGTGTGTGTGTGTGTCTGTGTCTGTGTCTGAGTGTGTGTGTGTGTGTGTGTGTCAACATATAGGTAATTTGATATGTATATCTAAACTATAAACATAAGAAAACTAAATGCCATCACCCCTTCCCGTTTTCTATGAACTGCTGTTTTTTGTGGGGGATTTTTATCATCCAAATCTGTAAACACACTTTCGAACCAGGATTTTTTCTCTCGTCGCTGTCCAGTAATGGACTTACAGCTAACTATCCAACGATGCTTCGTCATTCTCAACTCCCCGTCGTTTATGTCAACGCCCCATAGAGACAGTGTTGCTAGCAGTTCGCTGCCAGCAGAGGATCTCTCAAAGAAAAGTCTCCATACATTAGGAGAGACTGGCGGGAGACAAGGGCCTGGAGGGAGACAAGAGCGAGATCTCAGACACATGCCTTCGACGGGAGCGCCATATGAGAGGATCCTTGTGATATCCCAAGAAGTGAGAGAGAGAGAGAGAGAGAGAGAGAGAGAGAGAGAGAGAGAGAGAGAGAGAGAGAGAGAGAAGCCTCTTTCTTCTCCCTGTTTCTCCTTAAAAGTTATGCAATTTGATTGCTAATACACATAACAATACGACAGACAACTGTAACCATTTTGCACTCCGCGTCTTTGACTTATCAACTGTCGTAAGCACACTTAACATACTCTCTCTCTCTCTCTCTCTCTCTCTCTCTCTCTCTCTCTCTCTCTCTCTCTCTCTCTCTCTCTCTCTCTCTCTCTCTCTCTCCTTTCAGCCTCACCGCTAACTGAACAATTTCCAGCCATTGCCATCAGAGAATATTCCTAAAAAATGGTCGGTAGATAACATTCATGCATCAAACTCCCCAACAACTCTATATGGGATCTACGTTTGGCAGCGATGAGGAGTGAGTAGGGAACTTCGTCAGCGTTCGTTTACACAGACGAATGAGTTCAGTCGGTGTAAGGGACCGTGAGATACTGTGATTGTCTGGATCACATACAAAGACGTCGCTGGCGAATAATATTACTGACGCACATGTCTGTCACGGTTGCAAGATGCTTTTATTTGCTTGCTTGTAATTCGTCTATTAATGCTCTACAGGGAGGGAATTATGCACTCGTGGGGGGCGCCCCATCTCTTGAATTTTCTCTACCATAATATAATTCCTTAAATACGTTCATGTTCTCTATTGACCTTGTCCTCAATCATTATATTTCATTTACCACTCATATACTATACAATTATTTCCTTGCATCTTTTTAACAAGTTTTTCCCTTTGCTTCATTTCAAGCTATTTCCTCTGTTTGTGTGTGTGTGTGTGTGTAAGATTGAGCATGTGACATCTTAGGCACTGAAAGAAACGTGGAACCAAGAAACACACACACACGCACACAAACACACACACACACACCCTCCCCTCGGGGCCGCTCGATAAATGGGTACCTGGCTCAGGCTCTGTGTGTGTGTGTGTGTGTGTGTGTGTGTGTGCCGACATAAGAGTAAAGACGTAGTACATATATACAAGGTTAAGAGACGAGTGTGAGATTGTCTTCCTGCAACACATACACAATAATCATAAACAGTGATCTCACACACATATGAGCGCTTAGCGCTCCATCATTACTGTCATACTTACACACATGAAGTGACACAGAAGAGCTACACGTATATACTTACATACATACCAAGACGTGGGTCATCAATAATGAATCGACACTTAGAACCACACTGTTATGATCGACCCAGCTGACTCCCACCGTCCTCTTGGGTCATTATTTCAACAGACGAAGAAAGACTCATATACATACACATATACATACACATATACATACACGCCCATACATGTACATGTACATACATAAACATGTACATATACATACATATACATGTACATATCAACATATACACAGATATATACACATACACAGTCATATACATAAATACACATGGACATATTCATACTCGTTTGCCTTCATCCATACCCGGCGCCACCCCGCCCCACAGGAAACAGCATCATTACCCCTTGCTTCTGCGAGGTAGCGCCAGGAAAACAGCCAAAAAAAAATAAGGCCACGTTCGTTCACGTCTCCAGCTGTCATGTGTAATGCACCGAAACCACAGCTCCTATCTAGAATAGCATAAATGCAAGAATGAGAAACAGTGTACAAGACAAACTGAAAAATCCCAGCAGCCAGTTAGTCCTTACCTGGGGACTGTCCCAGATCCCAGGTGCACGGAAGGGATGGACTGCAGTCTTACCTGTGGAGGAAGATGTAATCATATCAGTCATAAGCCATGGGCAATGAGAAGGAGGAGAGGTGGGGTGGGTTGGGTGGGGGAGTCTTCACCATCATTGAACCTTCATCCATCAGTAAGTCTTATGATAATCCCATTCTGCATTTTTTCCCCCCTTTGATCAAGATTGATTACGGCTAATTAGCTTTGATGAGCATTAATGTCGGTTAAACTCAACTGCATTATCCCTCTTGGTTTGATAAATGAATCTCACCGTGTTAAAGTTAGCGTATTATTTTTTGCCCACTTATGCTATTAATATCTGGTGCGTAGGTCGAGATAATGAGATCAGTGATATCATCAGTTTTAATTTCCCATATGACCTGACTGAAAAATATTACGTTACCTACCTCCTATATCATGGTCGACATTGAAACTACTCTCCCCACCTACCTCCTTCTCTCTCTCTCTCTCTCTCTCTCTCTCTCTCTCTCTCTCTATATATATATATATATATATATATATATATATATATATATATATATATATATATATATATATATATTGCTTAGTCGCTGTCTCCCGCGTTTGCGAGGTAGCGCAAGGAAACAGACGAAAGAAATGGCCCAACCCACCCCCATACACATGTATATACATACACGTCCACTCATGCACATATACATACCTATACATCTCAATGTACACATATATATACACACACAGACATATACATATATACACATGTACATAATTCATACTGTCTGCCTTTTATTTATTCCCATCGCCACCTCGCCACACATGGAATAACATCCCCCTCCCCCCTCATGTGTGCGAGGTAGCTCAGTCTCTAGCTGTCATGTAATAATGCCCGAAACCACAGCTCCCTTTCCACATCCAGGCCCCACAGAACTTTCCATGGTTTACCCCAGACGCTTCACATGCCCTGATTCAATCCATTGACAGCACGTCGACCCCGGTATACCACATCGATCCAATTCACTCTATTCCTTGCCCGCCTTTCACCCTCCTGCATGTTCAGGCCCCGATCACTCAAAATCTTTTTCACTCCATCTTTCCACCTCCAATTTGGTCTCCCACTTGCCGTTCCCTCCACCTCCGACACATATATCCTCTTGGTCAATCTTTCCTCACTCATTCTCTCCATGTGCCCAACCCATTTCAAAACACCCTCTTCTGCTCTCTCAACCACGCTCTTTATTTCCACACATCTCTCTTACCCTTACATTACTTACTCGATCAAACCACCTCACACCACATATTGTCCTCAAACATCTCATTACCAGCACATCTACCCTCCTGCGCACAGCTCTATCCATAGCCCACGCCTCGCAACCATACAACATTGTTGGAACCACTATTCCTTCAAACATACCCAATTTTGCTTTCCGAGATAATGTTCTAGACTTCCAAACATATATATATATGTGTGTGTGTGTGTGTGTGTGTGTGTGTCACAGGGTTTCGCCTTAACTGGACTTGAAGGGATACAAGACTGTCAAAAATCTTCTGTCTCCAAAGAGGGGCATGTATCCCCAGCTCCTACTGGCTGGGGCGCAGCCCTGAAGCTACAGGAACATTGTAAAAGGACTTCCGGGATCATAAATATAGATAATGACAACACATACCTGTAGTAAGTGGTAGTAACAGCAGTAGCAGCGACGCCATGATACAAGATTTTCATCCAGATTGTATGAACGCGATGCAGTACTCCAATTGGGCCATTTAAAGAGAGCTCTTTAATTCCTCTCACGCACTGTAGCTCATTATGACACCTTCTGGCATGAGTTATATGACCTCTTATCTGCTTCCTGCGACGCCAGAAAACACGATAAATCTCAATTATATTTCTTCATTAAACGAGAAACACGTACATATTTCACAATCTCGGGGTTTTCTTATCGTTTTCGCTCGTGTTTACATTGTGACGTCAAACAGCAAGTTGTCAGATGTCGCCATTTTGACAAGATGACACGAACTTTATATTAAAACAAGTTTACTCACTTTATTAAGGCTTTGAACTAACAAGTATATTTCCAGCGTTTTTTTTATTTTTGTATTGTTTTTCAGGCAGAGAAATTTAATTGTTAACAAAATGAGACGATAGGAAAGCATATACATTCCTTTTTTTTTACCAATTTATAATTATTAACAAAATAAGACGATACGAAAATAGATATATATCACTATTTTTTTTCTTTTATCATTTTATTATTCTTATATTTTGCCGATTATGCCCCAATGCTGGAGCCTTCTTTGTCTTACTAAATCTTGTATCCATTCTCTCTCTCTCTCTCTCTCTCTCTCTCTCTCTCTCTCTCTCTCTCTCTCTCTCTCTCTCTCTCTCTCTCTCTCTCTCTCTTACCAGGCGCCTGCTGTCTCGTAACTTTGGATATATTTCATTAAGCATGTCATCAAGTGTTCAACAGACGCGCATTACACACCAGTTCTATACCAAAGTTAGCTGATGAAGTTGCTCTAGATAAGATCTGCATGATTTACAATACCAGGGAGACACGTACGGCCTCTCCTCCCATCTCTCTCTCTCTCTCTCTCTCTCTCTCTCTCTCTCTCTCTCTCTCTCTCTCTCTCTCTCTCTCTCTCTCTCTCTCTCTCATATCCAAGGTTATAGAACAGCGTTCGTGATGCCAAAACGAATCAGCATTCGCTCCGGCGTTCGTTAAGAATACGCTAAACGAATACATGCGACATTACCTTCCCATACAAACGCCACGGTATAAAGTGGAGGTCATTTTGGTCAGCTATATCATATCGCCATTTTCCGTTCCCTTTGCACACACACACACACACACACAGAGCTGCATTTCACTCGTAGCGGAGGAGAGGTCTAATTGAACCCGAGGTCATTTCAGGGTTTAGAGATCATTACGATGTTTAATTTCCTCGACGATAAATTCCATCACAAACACAATATCCAGAGTATTATTAAAGCCAACAAACCTACCGGCAGATGATACCAGTTCCCAGGCACGTCCTGGGTGATTACACGGAAGGTAAATAGACTCAGGTTTCTACTTATCCTTCCCAATCAAGGGAAATCATGGACTCTAATTAACTTTATACCGACTCGTTTTGCTCTTTGGGTCGTGTATAAACGAGGGAGGGAGGGACTCGCCTCGCCTCTTCCTCCCCCACTTTCCCCACTACCGAGACTCGGCCCAGAGGTGGACAAGAGATTGTTTCGTCTTCGATAGTTCTCTGGCAAGTACCTAATGGGTTGTTATCACCTTAATCACCTGATCCCTTTAACTGTCACTCTTTAAATTTTGTCTCTAATGAGCTATGATACAGAGGGTCCACACAGACCCCCAGGACCAGGCGAGGTGGTCTGGTCTTTGAGAGAGAGAGAGAGAGAGAGAGAGAGAGACTTGGTAGGAACGTCTGCGACGAGACTGTAACTGAGACAGACAGGGCTACAGAGAGAGAGAGAGAGAGAGAGAGAGAGAGAGAGAGAGAGAGAGAGAGAGAGAGAGAGAGAGAGCATAAAAGATACAGTAGACTCGTACTATGAGAACTCTAGGTCTGGAATTAATTACCTCAACATTAGACAAGTTGGTCCCCGGGGTCTGGCTCGGTAGCCCCCGGAGTAGTAATGTGTATGCTGTGCCAATGGTTCTGACCTTCTTCTGGTTAACGTTTCCCGCTCATGTCTCCGTCTTCTGCCAGACTCTCCACATGAGTCTGGCTATGACCTGGGTCACGTGGACATGAGTTTCTGGCCATCTTGTCTAGATATATGTGGCACGTCCCTACGTCGCGTGTAACAATCCCACCATCTCACTGATGCCAACACCCATCTCCAGCTGACCACCGA
>NC_092271.1:16447028-16507028 GCF_036320965.1 Panulirus ornatus | reverse complement strand
CGTCAGGTGGGAGACGAGGGACACCGTGACTGTCCCATGTATACCACCAGGGACAGCTGTTGTCCCAGATACTCCACCATGTACTCTATGCCTGGGACAGAGGTTGTCCGAAATACTGAGTTACGTACCCTTCGCCAGCACCAGGTACTGGACGGTACAAACTCTTCTCTTGCTGAGGACAGAGGAAATATACAAGTACCCCGTAGCAAAGAACCTATCCAAAGGTGATAGACGTACAGGGTCATACCCTACAACATCTTGTCTCACATTAGTCCTCTTTTAAACTACTTTGCATAAGGAAGTACGATCTTACGTCTACTATTACGTGAAGCAATATGAGGTGTAATTCAGAGCTATGCTGGTGTCTCGGTTCCCTCCAACTTAGCCATAAGTAAACACAGCCAGGCCTCCAGTAAGCCAATCTACCGTAAAATAAGCGCCAGCGAAGGAGGCTTACTCACGGTATATACAGAAATATTTCCATAACTTAATGGAGAGAACTTTGTATTCTAACCCCATTACGAATCAGTGTTGTCATAATATAAATAGGTAGATAGGTAAATAGATAGGTAGATAGATAGGTAGATAGATCGACAGATAGATAGATGGAGAGATAGAAAGGTAGATAGATAGTAAAGATAGGTATATATATATATATATATATATATATATATATATATATATATATATATATATATATATATATATATATATATATATATATATATATATATACATATAGAACCTAAAAAGATTTAAAGAGGACTAATTACCACGGGTTCGTTGAAGAAAATTGTATCATTTGACAGAAGTTTGAGGGTAAATAAGATAAATATTAACCATTAAATATGGCGTGATATTTTTTTTATCATTTCTCGGAGGTGGACCTGGAGGCTTGAGAAGCAAGGCATCATCCACGATAAACCCCAGACTCTACTAAGCAAATCTTGCTTCTTCCTTTTCTTCCTCGTCCCCTCATCGGAAGCTTATTCACAGAGCTACATACAGCTTTTACACACCACTCGTAAATAATGCCAAGCTTTGTGGGCTTAGCGTAGCAGCTTACCCCCAAAAAAAAAGAACATCATCACTCGTTGGAAATCATATTATTTGTCAACAGAGACAAAGACAACATAAGTCTGGGTTCACGACTTATAACTCGATACACGTGATTTGCTAGAGAGTGAGGCAGGCAGGGAAGCCAATTTACCGTCAGCTTACGCTGGAAAGGGTTTCTTGTTTTGTTTTTTTCTCACAAGACACACGTCATTGTTCAGACCCTGATGGTGAGAGGGGTGAAGGGTCACAGGGTGAGTGATACGCAGATCTGGAGGGAAGAAAGAAGTGTCTGAATCACCCACAGTGAGAGGATGAGGGAGAGCCAAGAGTGTGGCTTTATTAGAGAGAGAGAGAGAGAGAGAGAGAGAGAGAGAGAGAGAGAGAGAGAGAGAGAGAGAGAGAGAGAGAGAGAGAGAGAGAGAAAGAGATGGGGAGGGAAGGGGGAGAGAGAGAGAGGGTATGGGCTTATCAGTATGGGGTGGAGGAGGAGGAAAGGAATTGAGGGGTGGGAAAATTGAGGGGCGAGGGAGATTTGCAGCTGTTGCCGGGGAGCTTTGATTAAAGCCAGAGATCAAACGGTGAGTTTATAAGAAATCTGAACTTTTCCACCTAATATATATATATATAATATATATATATATATATATATATATATATATATATATATATATATATATTCATACCTCATTATGTACCTCCCTGGGTACCTTACTACTTCAATACCGGTACTGTTGACTGAGTCCTCCACACTGGGTATTGTCACCCAGTATAAGCGACAGTTCATAAACTCTACGGGATTTGCCCTGATATCTTCACTATAAGGTCGAGGGAGAGGAACGTACTACCTGGATCAGGTCGCGAGAAAGCTCTTGTCCTTAGTATCATCCTTGAGGCATCTCAAGTGATGAGTCACCATCAGAGTGGTGGTGTCATCGAAGTACAATCTGGCGTGGAAGAGCTTCTTTCTCCAAAAAGAGTCCATCCTTCCCCTGCTACTGATTATAATGCAGCCTTGAAGCTATAGGTAACCTTGGAGAAGGATGTTTTCCGGCGACAGCATAACAATGATGCTTATACTATCATATATATATATATATATATATATATATATATATATATATATATATATATATATATATATATATATATATATATATGGTCTTGGGGCAAACGATACCTCACAAACCTGAACAGATTACGTGCCATTTGATCCCGAGTTTATACGATGGACTCTCTTATCTTCAGAGACTCTCCGTCAGGAGGTGTAGGTGGGTGGCTGGGCCGTGTATGAGTGTGTGCGCGGTAAACGGGTACGGACGAGGTGCCGTCTCACCTACTCGCCTTTAAGGTCGTCTTTACACAGAGCAGTAAAGAAAAAAATAAGTAAATAAAATAGTCAACAGCCTCTGAAGCTCAACTGTGGAATCATTCAGTGAAAAGCGAGCGAGTTGTATGCCGTGAGGAGAGAGAGTGTGTGTGTGTGTGTGTGCTCGCGGACGCCAAACCTAACGTGTACACGAGATGAATGTTTAGATCATGAACGTGTAGAACTAATGGAAGCTGCGGAGAGGATATATATATATAAAGATCCAGAGGCTGACGTCATGATCAACGTGTTGAAAGGAACGCAGGAAATGTGAGGGTGAGAGGGAGAGATAAGGTGTGGGGTCGTCAGAGAATGTGGTAGGTGATGAAGAGAAGGGAAGCCACGATGAAGATGGACTCAGGGAGAGAGAGAGAGAGAGAGAGAGAGAGAGAGAGAGAGAGAGAGAGAGAGAGAGAGAGAGAGAGAGAGAGAGAGAGAGAGAGAGAGAGAGACAGACAGACAGACAGACAGACAGACAGAAAGACAGACAGACAGACAGCCAGAGAGACAGACAGACAGGCAGACAGAGACAGAGGCAGAGAGAAGAATTTACAGTAAGCCACTCGATCCACTGACTATACTCGAGCTTTTTTCCTTCCGTGCGTGTGAGTGTAGCAATGATCCCTTAACATTTCTCCAGGCTTCCCTCTAAATCTCACATCCATCTTCTAAGCCCAATCCTCCGGGTTAAGAAATCCTTCGTTATCCGAGTAAACTCCCACAACTTATCCCCAGCGGAGAGGCTTTACTTCCCCTTGGTCGTTATGGCTGGCCGACTGGTTCTGCCATATATCTACCTCCAACTGCTCCTCCTCCTCCTCTTCCTCCTCCTCCTCCTCCTCCTCCTCCAGGCAACGCTACATATTCAAGAGCACCCTCTCCCGAGGCACCATTTCCCCCCAGCACAAAACTCGCACGAAAATTTATTTACAGTGTGCGAGGTTGGTCTCTGGTCTGCGCCGTGTTGTGACAGTTGGGTCTTTTGATGTCCGGCTTCGTTCACCCTCCCTGGCTCCCTAGCTCCCAGGTTCCCTAGCTCCCTGGCTCCCTGGCTTCCCTTTACAAACCTTCATTTGGGCATTTTTCTCCCGCAGCTTAAGTCTGTCGATCTGATGTTTCTAGAGGGTTAAAACGCCCGCTCAGGTTGTGTGTATAATGCCGTAGCGCGTGAACGTGTCTGGCTGATTTATGAGCCCCGCCAACCCTTTGAGTGCCTGTGGGGTTGTGTAGGGAATCGGATGGGTTATTGAGGATTACATCCTCTGTTTGTGGGTTTGTGTGGGAATCCTGATCGTGCATTAGTTCCGTGTTTGTGGGTTTCCTACCAGAAAGAAAAATAATCTATAGAATATGGTCAGTAAATATACTGAGTGTGTGTACCTGGTCAGTATACTCTTAAGTATAGTATCCCCAGCCAGTATATTTAGTGAGCACATTGAGCCTATTCGTTGAATATACCCAGTGAATACATCCGGTAAATATATCTGAAGCATAGCAAGTATAGTGACACGTATACTCGATATGTATAAGTAGCTATGAAAAGTACAATGTTCCACGTGTGTAACGTTTAGTTATAAGATGAATCGTAGTATTGAAGGAATCAGCAAGTCCTGCTGGACACAGTGTCAGATCTTGACTGCGAATGAACACTCCTTCTCTGCTCAGTATCGGTGAAGGAGAGAGTACAAATGATCCTCGTCTTTTACGTGATTAAATGAAGGTTTATCTTATGGCATCTCGACACCACCTAACGCATTTGAAAGCGTGTGGTACAAGCTCTTTGTTTATGATATACCCACCCTTCTTTCCGTTGGCTTCTCAGCTGCTACTTCATCGCCAAAACAGAAATGTTCCTCACACACACACACACACATACACACACACACACACACACAAACACACACACACCTCCCTTATGTCAAAGACAACCTCCTTCTTTCTTCCGTTCAGTCACATTATTACCTTTTTCTTCACCTGTCTCAATTTTTTGTCGAATTTTCTCATTTTTTTTCCTCTCTACTTACACATGCGCTACCGTGTTTCCTGTGACGGTAAATTCCTCACGGACGCGAAGCGAAGATTCCCATATCGGTTAACGATGGTGAGGTGAACTCGCTAGGCGCCCTTCCTCTGGCCTGGCGAGTTCAGGAAGGAGGTGTATGCATGCCGCCAGGTAAAGCGACGACCACGGGTCAAGACTCACTATGATCAGTCGCCAGCTGGTCAACTCATCGTCGGAGAACAAGGGACTACCTCCAGCCCTCACCTTTGAGACCAACATGGGAAAATGACAGGGCGTGTTGAGACATCATTGGTTGGGGAATTAGTTTAGCAGGGCCGTGAAGCCGAGTTAGTTAGATTTTTCTTTTTTGGATTTTATAGCTTAGTTATGGTCTTCAAGCTGGTGGGAGTGAGGCTAACTCTGAGCTGATAACAGTAGTCGGTGTTAATGGTGTTCTGTGGTCGAGTGATGAAGTGGTTCCTGTGTGTGTGTGTGTGTGTGTGTGTGTGTGTGTGTGTGTGTATTCAAATGTTGGATTTGATGGGCATCGACAGATGGTGGCCATTAAGACAGAATCCGTTCCGTACTGGCTTTTCCTTAAGGAGAGAGAGAGAGAGAGAGAGAGAGAGAGAGAGAGAGAGAGAGAGAGAGAGAGAGAGAGAGAGAGGCGGACAAGCGACGCCGCAAACCGATCGGAAAATGGGGCCGAGTGAGCGAGCGGGGCGCTCGGTGAGGGAGCCAACCATCCGTGAGATGCCTTACCCTTCCGATCAGCCCCGCTGGCCCTCTGACCTGGCGACGGACAGACAGACGGGAACACATATGAAGATGCAGCACTGAGCAACGCCAGTGGGTTTTGTGTAGTCAGCCAGGACAGAGCTGGTGTCCCTTGTGTGTGTGTGTGTGTGTGTGTTTGTTTGAGAGAGAGAGAGAGAGAGAGAGAGAGTGTGTGTGTAGCCCGTGGCAGGGAGCCAGGAGCCGTGATGGGTATGCGGGCAGGCCAGGTGGCTAACGTCAACCCACAATCCCCCAGTGTTGGCCCAGGTGATTCACTGCCCCACGCCTTCCCCAGACCAGCTCCACCTCTCCCTGTCACCATCACAACAGAGTAATGTGTTCAACATCTTTCCTGCTTAAAGATAACCTGTTGAACATCTCTCCTACAACAGAGTAACCTCTTGAACATCTCTGCTACAACAGAGTAACCTCTTGAACATCTCTCCTACAACAGAGTAACCTCTTGAACATCTCTGCTACAACAGAGTAACCTCTTGAACATCTCTGCTACAACAGAGTAACCTCTTGAACATCTCTCCTACTTAAAGATAACCTGTTGAACATATCTGCTACAACAGGGCTACCTGTTGAACATCTCTCCTACAACAGGGGTAACCTCTGTTCAATATGTCTCTCCCACACGAGGGTAATTTGTTGAACTCCTCTCCACTCAGCAGAGAACACATCTTAAAGATATACTGATCCTTTCGTTTTAACACACCACCCGCTGTACCTCCTTCGTCATTTCACATCTTATTTCCTTACGCCGTTTTACAATACCATCTGGAGGTTTTCAATCTCGAGTCCGTGTGAAAGTGAATCCATTCAGAATTTTCCCAATATGCAAAAGAAGAGAAAAGATTCCTCCTTGCAGAAAAGACACACCGTCGAGAAACCACCACATCTCACACACAAAAAAAATGGAATACAAAAATAATTTTGCTACCCCTCTCACTAACAAATAAAGAATAGGGTTTTTTTTCTTTATTTCGGCTTGAGATGCGTTTATAAGTGTAGAAGAGAATGAGAGGAAAAAGGAAATGGGTCTCTCTCTCTCTCTCTCTCTCTCTCTCTCTCTCTCTCTCTCTCTCTCTCTCTCTCTCTCTCTCTCTCTCTCTCTCTCTCTCTCTCTCGATTACCTTTTTTTTCTCCTCCTCATGGCTGTCCATCCTTTCGAGGGAGACACACACCATAACCATGGCGTATGAGAAAGAAAACGAACACCATACCTTTCTTCACTTAATAGTCTACTTTTTGCACCAGAGTGGCACAATGAGTATTGTAAGACAGTCACACAAAGTCCATGTAAATAGAAGCTGATGTAAACACAGCAAAGAACGAAGTTATATCCATCGACGTAAACAAAACACAGAGAAGTGGAACACGCGAGATATTGTAAATAACATGGGTTCACGCCACAGATTTACATCCAAGAGAAAATGCCGTGAATTGGGTTGAAGAAAAAAGGAAAACGCTTTAAGAAGTATTGTAAATTATTTGATGTTAAATCAAATATTTACATTCAGGAACAATATTATGTAAACATCGTGTATTATTCAGCAGTGATACGCCAAGTTTCGTGAGGTTAAGGAAAAAACATTCCGTGAGACAATATATCCTATTTGCTATGGTAAAGTTATTGTGACGTTCCATAGTTCTTTTGTAATATATATATATATATATATATATATATATATATATATATATATATATATATATATATATATATATATATATATATATATATATATATATACATATATATATAATTGTGTGTGTGTCTGTGTGTGTGTGTGTGTGTCGCCCCTGCATACAAACATTGCACCAATTCGTTCTATTCCATGCGTGAATTTCACCCTCCTGAATGTTCAGGTCCTGACAACTCAAAACTTTTTTCCCACCCATCCTTCCCTTCCCTTTACTTCCTCTTTTATTCTTAATTTCAAAAAGTGGAAATACAGGAGAGGAGGATTTCCACCCTCATGATTTCGCCTCTATTTTTCTCCCTCCACAACAATGATCCCATCAAATTTCTTAGAAGATTTACTCAACTATACCTGAAATAATCATCAGTCACCATTTTCAGAATATCGATTCGTTTGATCCGTTTCCTCTTCATAAATTTACCGTCACAGTTCCTCCTCAAACTGACAACATCGTGGCTGTAACAGGTCGAGAAAGATAAAGAGAAATAAGCTTCCTTATGGACCATCTTTGAGAATCATAGCTCAACCCACCGCTGTATTATAACCCCATGATACCTCCACCATCTGTCTTCAGACCACCTTAATGCCCACACCATCTGTTTCAGGCCTCCTTTCAAGGCCCCCTCCTCCTCCCACTCGCACCTGTCAATGTATTGTCATAATGACGAACTTCTCTCTGTCACACCTGGCTTGTGTGACATAACCTGTGTCATTTATCTCAAGAGACATGTATCCTTCTGATCTTTTTGTTCTTAAATGATACGTTCTGCTTGAGTTTATATATATATATTTTTTTTCTCTTTGACATTCGTAGCAAATGCACCTGTTTCGACTCTAGTTTTCGTGGAAGAGATACTTGCGTGTTTTATCTGTCATATTCGTAGACACGCATGCTTCACCTTTTGATAGTTATTGCAAAGACATGTAAGGAGAGGAGGGGCGAGAGGAACATGCAAGAGGAGAGGAGACGCCGTTAGAGAGGGACAAACGTAAAGTCCCAGAGGCGCATTCATGGTTAAAAAAAAGAACCGTCAGAGGCAACACATGAGAAACAAATGATAAAAAAAATAGGTTGGAAACTCTGCTTACATTCCCGTCAAAAACACTTGGATCCTCTTCAGGGAGACTGACATGAAATCTTTTACACCCAAAGCAGATTCGGAAGGTCAGATCAGGTCGCATGGCCAATCATATGATTGGGTGAGGTGTGTGCCAGAGCTAATCCTCTTACTGTCAGCGAACGTGATGGGGTCAGGAAACCCACAGTGCCCTCAGAGAGGGATTACCATTATGTGTAGAGGCTATGAGTGTAAATCCTTTATATATTATATATATATATATATATATATATATATATATATATTATATTATCCCTGGGGATAGGGGAGAAAGAATACTTCCCACGTATTCCCTGCGTGTCGTAGAAGGCGACTAAAAGGGAGGGAGCGGGGGGCTGGAAAGGCGACAAAAGTGGAGGAGCGGGGGCTGGAAATCCTTCCCTCTCGTTTTTTATTTAATTTTCCAAAAGAAGGAACAGAGAGGGGGGCCAGGTGAGGATGTTCCCTCAAAGGCCCATTCCTCTGTTCTTAACGCTACCTCGCTAACGCGGGAAATGGCGAATAGTTTGAAAGAAGAAAAAGAAAAAAAAAAAAAAAATATATATATATATATATATATATATATATATATATATATATATATATATATATATATATATATATATATATATAAACGTTTCTTCTGATGTTGCAGATCAAAATATATAAATCTGGAGCAGTACTGATTTATATTCCGGTCTTCACTACGACCATGATTTATGAAAAAAAAAATTAAAAAAATCCTTATTATCTTGATTTATGAAAAGAAATAAAAATCCTTATTATCTTGATTTATGAAAAGAAATAAAAATCCTTATTATCTTGATTTATGAAAAGAAATAAAAATCCTTATTATCTTGATTTATGAAAAGAAATAAAAATCCTTATTATCTTGATTTGTGAAAGACAAAAATAAATTCCTTATTATCTTGACTTTGTCTAAATTATCTTGTGGTCAGTAACGGTAGAGTTGTGACCAGTTTGGCCAACATGTGCTGATCATAGTGACTGTAGTAGATATTATATACTCCAGGATGACCAACCTGGGTTGTTCTACTGTTATGTTAATAGGATCTTTTTTTTTTCCTATATTGGGCTTGTTGAATATGATGGATGAGTAATATTTTGTTGTATCATCTTGACACACACACACACACACACACACACACACATACACTCACACACACACACGAGTTAGCTAATGAATAGGTATAAGTAAAATGACCCCAAACTGTCCAGTTATTATTCATAATTGACGAATAAGATCTTAACTGGCACACAATCGTCTTGTTCCAGTACAGAAGAATACTACAACTTTATATTTGTGATTTGCAAGAGCCATATAGACTCCCCTGACCTCACCTCACCTGGAGTCGGAGCTATAAACACTACCCCTTCCCTCATTTGGAGAAAGAGCTATATACATTCCTCCTAACCTCAACAAGAGCAAGGGCTTTATGCACTTTCCCTTAGTTCGCCTGAAACTATATACATTCCCCCTTTACCTAAACTGGAGCAAGAGCTATGAACTCTCCCCATTACTTTCCTTGATAAGAAGCTATATACATCCCTATCATCTCACCTGGAGCAGGAGCTATATAAAGTCCCTATTTCCCTCACTTAGAGCAGGAGCTATATACATTCCCCCC
This sequence comes from Panulirus ornatus, assembly GCF_036320965.1. NCBI lineage: Eukaryota > Metazoa > Arthropoda > Malacostraca > Decapoda > Palinuridae > Panulirus > Panulirus ornatus. The sequence goes on along the minus strand of NC_092271.1, from coordinate 16,497,372 downwards.
TCTTGCCTAGCCTGGAGCAGGAGCTATATAAACCCCCTCTTTCCCCTCAATTAGGGCAGGAGCTATATACATTCCCCCTCTTGCCTAGCCTGGAGCAGGAGCTATATAAAGTCCCTCTTTCCCTCACGTAGGGCAGGAGCTATATACATTCCCCCCTCTTGCCTAGCCTGGAGCAGGAGCTATATAAAGTCCCTCTTTCCCTCACGTAGGGCAGGAGCTATATACATTCCCCCCTCTTGCCTAGCCTGGAGCAGGAGCTATATAAAGTCCCTCTTTCCCTCACGTAGGGCAGGAGCTATATACATTCCCCCCTCTTGCCTCGCCTAGAGCAGGAGCTATATAAAGTCCCTCTTTCCCTCACGTAGGGCAGGAGCTATATACATTCCCCCCTCCTGCCTCGCCTGGAGCAGGAGCTATATAAAGTCCCTCTTTCCCTCACGTAGGGCAGGAGCTATATACATTCCCCCCTCTTGCCTCGCCTGGAGCAGGAGCTATATAAAGTCCCTCTTTCCCTCACGTAGGGCAGGAGCTATATACATTCCCCCCTCCTGCCTCGCCTGGAGCAGGAGCTATATAAAGTCCCTCTTTCCCTCACGTAGGGCAGGAGCTATATACATTCCCCCCTCTTGCCTCGCCTGGAGCAGGAGCTATATAAAGTCCCTCTTTCCCTCACTTAGAGCAGGAGCTATATACATTCCCCCCTCTTGCCTAGCCTGGAGCAGGAGCTATATAAAGTCCCTCTTTCCCTCACGTAGGGCAGGAGCTATATACATTCCCCCCTCTTGCCTCGCCTGGAGCCTGTGGCCAGATTGCAACACTACTGGCTTATAGATGAGGCTTAATTTCGGGACTCCAGACCAATACGGCGGGAGTAGATAAGGTCAGTGTTCTGCTATGGCTGTATTAAATCATACCTAATTAGTAACGCAAAATGACTCTGGCAACGTCGTTTAAATGGCCTTTACCTCTGCCTTCTACAGGAGCTGTGCCGGAAGACTTTGCCTCAGGACTCGTAAACCTGTCTCTTGCAAAAGAGGTAAGAAAAAAATATCGTTTAGGCTGGCTCGTGCATTTTAACACATGGACCTCCTCCTCCTCCTCCTCCTCCTCCTCCTCCTCCTCCTCCTCCTCTCTCCTCCTCTCCTCCTCCACCTCCTCCTCCTCCTCTTCCTCCTCCTCCTCCTGGATTTCATCACATGGACTGGATCCTGTATTTTATCCCAGCAACCCAACAAATGAAGACCTAACTCATCGGAACAAAGTGGTATTGATGCTGGCGTCTCTCTCTCTCTCTCTCTCTCTCTCTCTCTCTCTCTCTCTCTCTCTCTCTCTCTCTCTCTCTCTCTCTCTCTCTCTCTCTCTCTCTCTCTCTCTCTCTCTCTCTCTCTCTCTCTCTCTCTCTCTCTCTCTCTCTCTCTCAGTCATTCTTTCTGTCTGTCTGTCTGTGTACGCGTTAAGAGCAAGGCGTCAAGGACAGGACCAGGCAACAGCTACATAAAAGAGGTTCAGCTGTGTAACACAATTGTTTTGCATCCACATGAGTGTTGCCAGAGACCAACACAGAACCAAACAAATTGTGGCACACGTCCTGAAATACAACCCACACACACACACACACACACACACACGAGAGACAAACTGTGGAGAGTTTCGACAGACGTTTGCTCGCATAGCCATTATCATTATCTGGCTGACATATATTTGGTCGGGATGTACAAGAACAGACAAAAGCCTTAAAGCCAAAACTTATATCTTGCAAAGTAGCCATCATAACATAGCCACTGAAATCTGCGAGGTTATACAAGTGCCTCAACTTATACAAGGCCCGAGTCAACCGTTGCTAGATATTGCCCAGAAGAGGCAACGTGTACGAAGTGCATGCGAGTACTTCCTTCGGGCTTCGAAGGGAGATATTCACTCCAGCAGCTCTCCTGACCTTGGCTCTCCAACGAGATTACGGCTCGAGGCTGCAATACATTTTGGCGCAGTCTGTATTATAGTCGTCCCTGATTCATTTCTCCTCCTCCTCCTCCTCCTCCTTCTCCTTCTCCTCTTCCTCTTCCTCCTCCTCCTCCTCGTCTTCCGCTGCATCTTGGTGGTCTGGGCTGCCCAGCTTCATCCACCCTGACGATGGCGAGAGAAGGAAAGCTTAAGACGCCGTTGCTGCCCATGTCTTCAGCGTCATCTGTGATGATGAAGAGCGTCGCTTCATCATCGCTGTTGGTGTGGTGGGATTTCAATACGACTACTGGCATCGTCCATTGGTCCGTTCCCTGCGTCTCTTCATCATCGCTGTTGGTGTGGTGGGATTTCAATACGACTACTGGCATCGTCCATTGGTCCATTCCCTGCGTCTCTTCATCATCGCTGTTGGTGTGGTGGGATTTCAATACGACTACTGGCATCGTCCATTGGTCCATTGGGGAATGAGACGCACAGATGTCTCAAGATCTAACACCATGTGATGCTTCAATTATCTCTCCGGTATGGACTGTCTTCCACGAGCCTTTAATATACGGGTCTATACGTCTGTCTACATCTGTGTAAGACGTATGTAAATGACAATCGTTTTATCTATATTCTTTTACAGTGAACAACGGCCATATGTAGTTCACATCATGTGAAAATACAATGTTGCCACAAACCGTATCATATTGAAAATTAATGTTTTATGGACCGTGTCTCTTGGATTCGATCTTGAAATACTGCTGAATTTCATCTTTAATTCTATGCGATAGTTTTGTTCAGGTATATATATATATATATATATATATATATATATGCGTGTGTGTGTGTGTATATATGTATATACATATCACATAACGCCCTTCAACAACAAGGACTCGAACTGCTACCATTTGTGTGGGAGTTGGGTATGCTAACGACTAGGCTATGGAGTAGACTGAGTAGACTATGGAATGTATGGCCTAGCCATTTGAGAATTTAACTCCCAAAGCAATGATAGTGGTTCGAATCCTTGTTGCTGGAGGGCATCATGTGTTATATATATATATATATATATATATATATATATATATATATATATATATATATATATATTCCTATGAGTCCACTGGGAAAATGAAACACGATAAGTTCCCTAGTGCACTTTCATGTAGTAATCACATCATTATCAGATATACAAAAAAGAAATATAACAGTCAGCTTATATACAACAAAGAGACGTAGTATATATATATATATATATATATATATATATATATATATATATATATATATATATATATATATATATATATATATATATATTTTGTCTCCTGGGTTCAGCGGCAGATTCTCGCCACAGGAGAGCGGCTGCCGACCAACACAGTACCTTCCAGCGACCAAGACACAAGAACAACTCTCAAAATATTCACCAGAAAATGTTTGTATGTTGAGTCTGGCTGGGACACAAGTCGACCAGCTGCCGCCAAGTGCTGACGATATAAGAAATAAGAAACAGTGTAAAGAAAAACATGTCGGGAGGCAGTCGACGTAGGGAAACAGAGAATGTAACTATGTGAGAAACGGAAGCAAAAAAGATTATAGTTTCGGAAACAGAGAGAGAGAGAGAGAGAGAGAGAGAGAGAGAGAGAGAGAGAGAGAGAGAGAGAGAGAGAGAGAGAGAGAGAGAGAGAGAGAGAGAGAGAGCAGAGGTAAAATCATTTGACTGTCATTAGATTAAAACTTTTTCTCTTTTTTCTGGGGGGGAGGAGGCAAATCAGGAGGGAAAGATCGAGAATATCCACAGACAACAGAATGGCCAAACCCAAATGACCAACACACAAATATTCATCGAATCTTTCCGGCAATAATGTCCTTTATTTTGGTTTTTAACTTTGTGCTGTTCGTTATAACAGTGAAACATTGTCCCCCACACGTACACAAAGGTATCTGTCACAGTTTCTATAAACTTCCAATTATCCGGATTACCCTCACACAATAGCCACCTCGCTAACCTACACAATACCCACTACGATACCCTCACACAATAGCCACCTCGCTAACCTACACAATACCCACTACGATCACCCTCACACAATAGCCACCTCGCTAACCTACACAATACCCACTACGATCACCCTCACACAACAGCCACCTCGCTAACCTACACAATACCCACTACGATTACCCTTACACAATAGCCACCTCGATAACCTACACAATACCCACTACGATTACCCTCACACAATAGCCACCTCGATAACCTACACAATACCCACTACGATTACCCTCACACAATAGCCACCTCGATAACCTACACAATACCCACTACGATCACCCTCACATTAGTCACGGCAAAAATACCCATTCCAGTTTTTTTTGGGGGGGGAGACAAAGCAGTAAATCACAGATGAACTCGACTTCAAAACATAGGATAACAGAACTATATAAATAAAAAGAAATCTCTGACAACAGTAAACTTTAGAGTGGACACATTTCATCATTTCAAAAAAAGAGAAAAAAAAAAGAAAAGATAAAGCCTTCTCTGGTCAGCCTAGGTCATAGCTCAAATTCGTCTCTCGTTATATTCTATACATCAGCCAACTGTATACACACACACACACACACACACACACACACACACACACAGGTCATGTTTCCCTTCAAACTCACTGGCTTCGCCACGGTGGGGGGTAACACAAGGGTAACAAACACAACAGCTGCGGATGAAGGACAAAATGAATTCTATTCTTTTTTTTTTTTTCTAAACTGTCCACAATGTGTTGTATTCTACGTCGTTGTTTTACTAGGATATTCTTTCGTTGTAGCGAGGGTCAGAGGCTTATGTACTAAGGCAAGGGCGTTCCTTTAAGGCAAGAACTGTTCACAAGGGCAAGGGTCATCCACAAGGACAAAGACCATCCACTAGGGCAAAGACTATCCACTAGGATAAGGACCATCCACTAGGACAAGGACCATCCACAAGGTAACATGAAACATACGTCAGCCAGCACTGTTGTAACATGAAACATACGTCAGCCAGCACTGTTGTAACATGAAACATACGTCAGCCAGCACTGTTGTAACATGAAACATACGTCAGCCAGCACTGTTGTAACATGAAACATACGTCAGCCAGCACTGTTGTAACGTGAAACATACGTCAGCCAGCACTGTTGTAACATGAAACATACGTCAGCCAGCACTGTTGTAACATGAAACATACGTCAGCCAGCACTGTTGTAACGTGAAACATACGTCAGCCAGCACTGTTGTAACATGAAACATACGTCAGCCAGCACTGTTGTAACGTGAAAGAAACGGGGACTCGCTCATAAATCTCGCCCTTCTCAATCCCCTGACATTATCATCACTCGTTCATGACATTTCAAAATGGCAGATTCATGACATACACAAAGCTCTTACTGACACAAACAGTGATAGACAGGAATATGATGTGTAAGTGTACGTCGTGAAGACAATGGAAAATGTGACATGTAGGAGCAAGACACGCATCCTAAGGTGGGCTTGGTGGTGAACGGGGGCGGTGTGTTCTAGCTGGAGTGTGTAAACGATGATAGAAAGTCTGTCTCAAGATACTACTTGAAATCCTTGAGATCAGTCCAGAAATTTGCTAAATAGGTTCATCAGATTCGCTAAATTTAGCATTTCCTTTTTTGTCATCTTTTCTTTTTCTCTAATTTGACAGCAGTTGGTCGAGCGTTTGTAGGTTGGACATTAACCCCATTCCAACCAACCCCACCCCACCATCATCTCGTGCAGAAACCGATTCCATCACATTTTGAGTGGAGAAAAATGATGATATAGGATGTATTGTACAAATACTGAACGTATGATTACTATTCTAGGACGTTACTGGGAAACGTAATACGTTAAGACAGTTGTGACATCTAAAAAAAAAAAGATGATCGGGATGAAGCAATGAGGCAACGAACGAAACAGAAGCTACAAGAAAATACAGAAGCTAAAGACGAGAGAGACAGAATCGCCTAACAAGGAGGGTAGGTAATCCACATGGACCAAAAGGTTTGGATAAAAAGCCTTGCTACCGAAGACGATTGTGGTAACCTCTTGAAAGAGCTGGCTGGCTGGAGGCTAAATCCGCAGCAGGAGATACAACATCCCCCATGGGTGGTGAGGGAGTGGGCGAGGAACGCTGTGTGCCGGCCTTTAAGAGATCATCTCCACAAGAGTTGATTGGAACGGGCGTTGTCCCCGAAGGATTGGAGATGTGCAACTGTGGCGCGAGTATAAGAGGAAGGGAGGATGGAGATGACCCTGTAAGTTACAGACTGGTATTATTGACTGTTATGTGTGTAAGATATACGAAAAATGTTCGAGAAATATATATATATATATATATATATATATATATATATATATATATATATATATATATATATATATATATATATATATATATATATATATATATATATATATATATATGTATATATATATATCACATAATACCTTACAACAGTCGAACAGATAGGATTCGAACCCAGGACCTTTTGCGTGGTATTTGGGAACGGAAAATCATATCCCTATAGGGGCGATCATAGCCTAGCAGTTAGCGTTCCCGAATACCATGCAAAAGATCCTGGGTTTAAACCCTGACTGTTGGAGAGTATTATGTATTCTATGAAAGTGTGCGTTCATATGCACAATATTCGTGTGTGTGTGTGTGGGTGTGTGGGTGTGTGTGAGTGTGTGTGTCTGTGTATATATATATATATATATATATATATATATAGAGAGAGAGAGAGAGAGAGAGAGAGAGAGAGAGAGAGAGAGAGAGAGAGAGAGAGAGAGATTCTTATAAGTACTGATACTCTGTACTTCATCCGGAAGTTTGTATAGCTCACCATGATACGGATGAGCGACAGAGATTTAAAGAAACATTGTCGAAAGCCCCGAAACACACACACACACACACACACACACACACACACACACACACCATACGTGGAGTTGTCAGGTCTGGCCAGGCAGAGCACGAAGCAGCACATAAAACCGAGGGGACGAGACATGTTGGTGCATCACTGCTGGTTCTCAACCTCTTCTGGGTACGTACACACACGAACACCGCTTCAGCATCGCCTTATCACTCTCTCTCTCTCCGTCTCTCTTCCTCTCTTCCTCTCCACATCCTCCTCACACATTCCTAGAGACACTGCAACCGGTCATAACACACACTCTGGATTTAGCAGTGAATTTAACAGAGCATCTATAAAGTCGGCATTGGTGATGGGAACAACTTACTGACTTAGTACTTCCATATCCACGAACGTGGATGCATTTCCAGCACTTACCAGCAGACACTTGGTCTACTGAACTCTTCTCCTGAGGTGGGACTCTGGCGACAGGTTAAGGGACAATGTCGACCTCCAAGGCTCTCGTACATACAGATTCCTGATGCCATTTCATGCGAGAGGATACTTGTATCGATGCTTTCTCTCGTATGTCAGGGGCATATAATCGTCTAGCTAAACACATCCTCTTACGACTACATTTTCTCATTACCTCCTAGTGTGAACAGCTTAACATACTCATACGCAACAGAAATGGATGAATTTCAAGCACCAAAATGAATATCAGAAAAACACAGAAAAGAAAATGTCAGAAGTTTTAATATTCACCAAAACTCTTCTCATTTCACTTATAGATTATTTGAATTTCCAATGACTAAGTTTGATTTCATAATCATGCATAACCCTTTTGGTTTGAATATATCCATCTTCGAAATGCTTCTATTCATAGAGGTCCAAATTCTTATTTGAGGGCTATCTTTGATTTTGATAATGTTCGGGGTGCTGAAATCCCACATAGTGAGTCAAAAGCAATAGAACACTGATTCGAAGAGATAGAATGGTCATCACTTTTTGGGTGAGGTCTTACCAATACATATTTCCGGCAGGAAGAAAAAAGAGGCTTTTGGACAGCAACGAAATAGACGAGCAAGCACAGGTGCAATTTCAGAAGCACGCACTTCAAAAACATGAAGCGCATTGTCACTTAGTCTATACTACTTGTTTGCTGCCAAAGAGAGGTGTTATTTTGACTGCATGAGAAGAAAAAATTAGGGAAGAGGAATAGGATTACGTAACAAGAGATGCAGTCTAGAATGAAGCGAATGTTTCTAGAAGGCAGCAAAATAGACAAGCAGACACAGACGCAAGTTCGGAGTCACAGTCCTTCAGAATCACAGAAGGTATTGCATCCGCTTTGTACGCCTTGCCTGTGTTTTGCAAAGAGATAAATGCTTCACGGATCGCGTGTAAGGAGATCATAGAGTGTGACAGAGGAATAGTTCAAGATGCGTTGGAGATGCTATTGTACTCCCTCCCTGATTACTCGTTTTGATTATACATCATTTCCTCTATAATAAACTCTATGTCGGCACTGATATAACTGGAAACCAACACTATACGAAAATCTTGGGAATGTTTTCGATACTGTAGAAAAATCATAGAAATGCCTTCCCTCATGCAAGAAAGTGCTACACAAGGAGAATTGTGGAAAATTCCTCGTTTTTCAAATCATAAAATGAAACTAGCAGACAGAAGGAAATGATACGAATCAAGGTTCTTTCATATCTATCAGAATCATGCTTCAGGTCTGTCTCATTCACAGATACACCTGAAAAAAAAGAATAATATTATTACCTGCTTTAAAAGTGCGAGGTAACAGCCATCCACGGAAGCTAAACTTAACTTCCAGGCAGCAAGGGAATTCCGGGCCTTGTTTTACTGTCTTTCAAGCTTTATATTTCCAGCGTTTTTAGCCAGCAGACAACGCCAAAGTTGTATTCGCTCTGGAAACACTTTGAGAGGAAGTGGAATGTGTTGCTGCCTCCTCCGTATTGTGTTGCGACGCGTGTCACTTGTTCCTCTGTAACACACTCCAAGTTCAGTACATACGTACATGCCTGTGCATACGTGCTTACCTACATATCTATCTATCTATCTCTCCAGATGTATATGTAAAGAGAGAGAGAGAGAGAGAGAGAGAGAGAGAGAGAGAGAGAGAGAGAGAGAGAGAGAGAGAGATGACCACATCTGGCACAGTTGAGGGGGAAAGAAAACTCGAGGATTAGGATAATGTCCTCCGTAATGACAATAATTCCTGGTAGGAAATAGTGTTGTTCCTGAGACATCGTAAACATGAGGGCAGGAAGGAGCCACCAGCGTCCAGGAACCTTGAGCAACATACGTCATTACTTCCTCAATACTGTGTGACATATTGACCCATAATGTGTGAGATGATGTTGGATGAGGCAGCTGAATGTGCGCAGTGTGGGAGAACACAGCGATGGATGTGTACATGTGTGTGTGTGTGTGTGTGTGTGTGTGTGTGTGTGTGTGTATGTGTGTATGTGTGTGTGTAAGACATGCTCCTATGTCACAAATATGTGATCCATATTGACGATCACAACACAGTTGCTGTGTATAGTAAGAGGGGTGGATGAGGGAGGGAGGACATATGCAAGATGTGAGTGTGGTAGATGGGCGATCTATGTGTACTGTAAGTACGAGTATTAACGAGTTAGATCTTGAGTAAGAGTACGATGAACCAGCAACAACATACTAGTCCTGGGTACGACATATGTACGATAAGTGTATAATACAGGTACGATATCTGTATGATGTACGTGCGGTAAGAGCATGACAAAAAAGTACCATGAATCTATAACAAATGTGCCATAGGGCTCTTAACCCTCTAGAATATAGTAAAGTTTGGTCTTTAAGGGCGGTGTTGATCGTGACCCGGCTGGGTAGATTGTAAGGAGGACTGAATGAATATATGATCCTCTCAGACCAGAAAAACAACCTCGGAGAACAATCACAAAGACTTAGTTGAGAGGATTTTGACGCACACGGCCACTGGGATATGTACCTCGACACCACATTCGCTTATATATAAGTACATACTTACATACATATACGTACATACGTACATACATATACGGCCAATAAAGAACCTTAGCACAAACACAGACATTTACATCCACGTCACTTGTAAACTTTGGCTAATGTTTATCATTTACTCGAGAACCAGGTCACAGAAAATGGATGTCTGGCTATTTATCATCACTGCAACACGATATCCAAAGCTAATACACTTCCACACACATAAATCACGTACTGACTCCCATTTTTTCCCCCCCCTCCAGTAAGCGAGTCGCTACAGGGATTATCACTCAATTATTGATGATGATTACACTCTTTTTTAAACAAATGGATACACTTAGCATGAAATACATCAATTTTAGGACTCGGTTGGCAGTGATAGACAAGGACATCTACACACCCCCCTCCTCCCCCCTCCTTCTCCACACACACACACACACACACACACACACACACACACACCTCCTCTTCCTCCTCCTCCCTCATGAGAGTCGGTCATAAGAGATTTGCAACACTAGCAAGTGACACATACACAGCCACCGACATGAACCAGGAGGAGATATGGAGCAGGGAATCAACCAAGAAGCGCCACAAAATTAACGAGAGAGAGAGAGAGAGAGAGAGAGAGAGAGAGAGAGAGAGAGAGAGAGAGAGAGAGAGAGAGAGAGAGAGAGAGAGAGAAGGAAGACCTTGGCCTTTGGAATTAATGATTCGCAACAGTGTCAGTAGCGTACAGTCGTACTGTGATATATGGAACGACTCTCGCTAATTATACCAAATTATGATTAATGATGGGAGAAAAAAGGAATCAAAGAGCACGTTGACAAAGGTTTGTTTGGCCTGGAATTACGTATGAGTGTGTGTGATTAAGTGGGTCTTTTGGGGTCGAAGTCGTGCATACTTATGCGTGTTTACGTCTGTATATATATATATATATATATCATAAGCATAATGCTTCAGAGAATATAAGGATTTAGATCCGTCTAATGACAAAGTAAACAACAAGAAAGGAAAAAAAGGAAAACAAGAATAAGATTACGTAAACACGACACTCAGACCAAAGTGAAATAGTCATTTCCATAAGTGTATAGCAAGACGAATTACCGTCTTCAGTATAGAAGGGACGTGCACCTATTATATATGCATGATCTGGGCCAGGTTGTAGACCACAGCCCCGTAGAGCACAATTAGAGAGGTTATAGACACGAATCTAGCGCACGAATACATAGAGTATGTTACGTAGAGGGACGAATGATGCGAAAGAGGAAATTGCGGACGATGGAACGAATGGAATGAACGGATGGAGGAACGGACTATGTGTAAGAGGGATGCAAGGACGGAACAAAGCGGGATTCGATTTGGTAGACGGTAGAACGGACGACATGACGAACGGTACGAAACACAGAAGAACGAACGAAGGAACGAAGGGTATGATACACATAAGAACGGACGAAGGGGACCCATGGCACAAAACACATAAGAACGGACGAAGGTGACCGATGGTACGAAGCATATAGGAACAGACAATAGAAACAGATGGTACGAAACACGGAGCAACGAATAGAAACGAATACAGCAACATGCATGACTGCGTCGGCCACAAGACAGTGATAAAGTACTAGATACGAAATTCACAAGCAAACGCACTTACGCACGAGCGTACAAACCTATCCACACTTACCTACCCACACCACTCCACCCCATCTCACCTCCACCCACACCCCCAACAACCACTCTCCAACCCCTTCTACACCCTACCCCAACACACACACACACACACACACACACACACGGATAGTTACAGGGCCCAACTTCAACACGTGCCTTGTTTTGTGGGTCTATTTTAACCATTAATCTAAATTCTGTACAATTAGCGAGACGCCATTCCATATACCACAGTGCGAATGTCCGCTGGTTAATATCATTGCGAATCATCATCTCCAAAGGCCAAGGTCTTCCTCGCAGGCGTGTGTGGATCAGCGGGGTTCCTTGCTGAGAACCTGTGCTGGACGATCATCCATCTTCCTCCTTAATCAAGCGAGAGGACAATAGTCAGTCTTGGAGAGTTATAAGTCTTTTATAACTGCCTCCTTTACCAGTACCAAGGGTCCTTGTCCATCATAGACACATTCCTTCCTCAACCATTGCTTCGTGGACTTAAAACCCGCAATCTAGGATGATCTGTGACTGGATAATCACCTGATAAAGACGACGGCTTGCTTACTGGAGGAAAAATAATGGGAGTCAGTACGTGATTTATGTGTGTGGAAGTGTATTAGCTTTGGATATTATGTTGCAGTGATGATAAATAGCCAGACAGCCATTTTCTGTGACCTGGTTCTCGAGTAAATGATAAACATTAGCCAAAGTTTACAAGTGACGTGGGTGTAAATGTCTGTGTTTGTGCTAAGGTTCTTTATTGGCCGTATATGTATGTACATATGTACTTATATGTAAGCGAATGTGGTGTCGAGGTACATATCCCAGTGGCCGTGTGCGTCAAAATCCTCTCAACTAAGTCTTTGTGATTGTTCTCCGAGGTTGTTTTTCTGGTCTGAGAGGATCATATATTCATTCAGTCCTCCTTACAATCTACCCAGCCGGGTCACGATCAACACCGCCCTTAAAGACCAAACTTTACTATATTCTAAAGGGTTAAGAGCCCTATGGCACATTTGTTATAGATTCATGGTACTTTTTTGTCATGCTCTTACCGTACGTACATCATACAGATATCGTACCTGTATTATACACTTATCGTACATATGTCGTACCCAGGAGTAGTATGTTGTTGCTAGTTCATCGTACTCTTACTCAAGATCTAACTCGTTAATACTCGTACTTACAGTACACATAGATCGCCCATCTACCACACTCACATCTTGCATGTGTCCTCCCTCCCTCATCCACCCCTCTTACTATACACAGCAACTGTGTTGTGATCGTCAATATGGATCACATATTTGTAACATAAGAGCATGTCTTTAACACACACACACACACACACACACACACACACACACACACACACACACACACACACATGTATACATCCATCGCTGTGTTCTCCCACATTGCACACATTCAGCTGCCTCATCCAACATCATCTCACACATTATGGGTCAATATGTCACACAGTATTGAGGAAGCAATGACGTATGTTGCTCAAGGTTCCTGGACGCTGGTGGCTCCTTCCTGCCCTCATGTTTACGATGTCTCAGGAACAACACTATTTCCTACCAGGAATTATTGTCATTACGGAGGACATTATCCTAATCCTCGAGTTTTCTTTCCCCCTCAACTGTGCCAGATGTGGTCATCTCTCTCTCTCTCTCTCTCTCTCTCTCTCTCTCTCTCTCTCTCTCTCTCTCTCTCTCTCTCTCTCTCTCTCTCTCTCTCTCTCTCTCTCTCTCTCTCTCTCTCTCTCTCTCTCTCTCTCTCTCTCTCTGTGTGTGTGTGTGTGTGTGTGTGTGTGTGTGTGTGTGTGTGTGTGTGTGTGCACACATAAGAGTATAAATGCAAGCATAAGAGACGGGGCAACTCTTCACCCTTAGCAGACAAATAGCAATCATAAGTAGTAATCGCACAAACATTTGCGTTAAAGGGAGATGGAGAGAGAGAGAGAGAGAGAGAGAGAGAGAGAGAGAGAGAGAGAGAGAGAGAGAGAGAGAGAGAGAGAGAGAGAGAGAGAGAGAGAGAGAGAGAGAGAGAGAGAAAGTTGTTGGCGAAAGTGAGACAGGGATGGAGGAGGCTGGCTCTAGTTTACCGAGTTGTGGGCCCGTGTTGGTGAACTAGTCTTATGTTCGACAAGTTCCCTTTGTGGCAGGAGCTGCACCAACCCGGGGCGGCCGCGCCTCTCCCCTCCCGACCAACTCCAGCACCAGCTAAGCTTTGTTGAGGGCCCCGGACGCCGCTGAGGTGGCGCTCACTGAGGAGGAGGGAGGATGAAGGAAAAATCTCACCTAAACTCACGTCGCGATGCTCAGAAGGATCCAACATCTGCCTCCCAGAATGTGAAATAAAGTCCCACAAAACATTTCTCAGCGCTCAGTATTGCTGCCGCTGGCCCTTGAGGATTTACGGACTAAAAAAAAAGGAAGCTAGAAGTTTTATTCATATGTTATAACGAAATAAACCAGCGCCTTGTTGCTAACGGATGCCCTCACGGCGTAATCAAAATAAAACATCCCTTTCCCTCATACAGGGGAACGGATGACGATTTATGAAGGTTCCTCTCAACTCTGGTCTTCGGCAGGAGGAAGAGGAGGAGGAGGAGGAGGAGGAGGAGAGGTTTTAAAAGGAACAACAGACAAAAAGAATAATTCCTTCAACAGCTTCGAGTTTTTATAGTCCTCAAGCGACCCTTCACCGTTTGGGAATATTCAGATGAGATGTTCTCTTTTTGTTACCCCTGCTGAGGTAAGCTGGGGGATCACGACGTGGATGGAGGAGGTGTACGCACTGCCGAGCCATGGTGGCTGGCCTCTGGCAGGTAGACGGTAGACAAGGGTTCCGGAAGTACTGTTGCTGCTATTGTGGCCAGACTGTGGTGTTACTACTGCTGGGTTGGACTGCACCTCCTGCTGGGCTGTGTTGCTCCTTCTGCTGGTCTCTGGGGCAGCGGTTGCTGTGGCTAGGCTCTGCTGATGCTACCTGGCCCCTTCTGCTGCTGCTGATGGTCCTCCTCCTAGCGCTATATTCCGTTGTGCGCTACGTTGTTGCCTCGGTCATTTTTCACCAAGGATGAACTAGGCTGTCAGCGCGGGTTCAGGTAGATGTAATTATCTCCCCTGGAAAAAAAAAAAAAAAAGAGGGAAAATCCATTCCCATTTGACATGTGTTTCTGACGCACTGCTAATGAAGCATGATAATCTGGCTTCGTGAAAGAGACGGTTTGCTCAGAATTAGAGATAATATGTAATTTCCATTAAGCTCGCTAGGAGGGCAAAGAGTCATTAGGATCAGAAACAAAAATCGAGAAAGGAATCACTTCACCACACTCCAATTTTTTTCACTCATTTACTGTATAATTCCGTTATAAACCTATATAAAAACTGTATGTAATTCACGTTTAGACAACGAGCTAAACTATATGAAACTAACTACGATATGAAGTTATGATCGTTTAGAAAATGATATCGAGAGTAATAACATGGAATGGTTTTTAGATGTTAGATGATGATAAACACGTGTGTTTATCTTACACTGTCCCTAGTTGACAACATCAGAGAGGCATGAAGTAAGGGGAGGTTGTCGTGCTGGGGAACCACAGGTGATTACGTCACCAGACTTAGGTCAAAGTTCAGGGAGTCACGGGAGCTGATAATGTCAGGGATTAGCGAGAGGTACCGAGAGGTTATGTACGTATGACGTATGACGTGTGGGGGAGGGGGTGTGCGAATACTAATTGTGGTTACTATTTGTGTGTTGTGAGGACAGAGTTCTACACTCTAATTGTTCCGTCACTTGGCTTTACATAAGTACATAAAACACACACACACACACACACACACACACACACACACACACACACACACACACACACACACACACACACATATATATATATATATATATATATATATATATATATATATATATATATATATATATATATATATATATATATATATATATATATATGTGTGTGTGTGTGTGTGTGTGTGTGTGTGTGTGTGTGTGTACACGGACGTGTTTCCGCACACACATATGTATACACACGTGTACAAATCATACATATTCTCCCCAACTACATATTCACTCCATATGAGAACCTTCCATGTTTGTCTTCTGTCCCTGGGTAGGAGGAGGGTTGTGTGGTTTATGGGATTCTCATTTCATCTCTAAGCACACCGGTTCGATACCATCACAGGACAGTCTGTCCAGCGTCTACCTGATCTGTGAACAAGGGAAAATGTGACGACAGTATGGCTATGCATCGCCTCAGGTGATCTGACCTGTTACCAGATGTGTTCTGTTCGCTGCACGACTTCCGAAACCTTATTGCACGACGGTATGACCTATTGAGCACGACCGCATGACCTCTGATGGACGAACAGTGCGACCCTTTGATCACGACGGTACGACCCTTGAAGACGAACAGTGCGACCCTTTGATCACGACGGTACGACCCTTGAAGACGAACAGTGCGACCCTTGATCACGACGGTACGACCCTTGAAGACGAACAGTGCGACCCTTTGATCACGACGGTACGACCCTTGAAGACGAACAGTGCGACCCTTTGATCACGACGGTACGACCCTTGAAGACGAACAGTGCGACCCTTTGATCACAACGGTACGACCCTTGAAGACGAACAGTGCGACCCTTGATCACAACGGTACGACCCTTGATCACAGCAGTACGACCCTTGAGGACGACGGCACCACCTTTGATCACGATGATACGACCTTATATCACGACGTTACGACCTTTGAGCCCAACGGTACCAGGCTTAAGCACAAAGTTACGACGAACCTTGAGCTGTGATAGCCTGGTCTTGAACGCCATCATATCCAAGAGTCGTACCGTCGTGCTCTCAAGTGTCGTACCGTCGTGATTAAGGGTCGTACCGTCGTGATTAAGGGTCGTATCGTCGTGTTTAAGGGTCGTACCTTTTCTCGCAAGGGTCGTAACGTCGTGTTTAAGGGTAGTACTGTTGCTCTCAAGGGTCGTAACATCGTGTCTAAGGGTCGTACTGTTGATCTCAAGGGTCGTACCGTCGCCCACAATGGCCGTGCGCACGTATCTTTCACACACATTCATATTTTTTCTTTTTCCTTTTGATCCACGAGAGATTTTCGGGATGGATGTTGTTTGGAAAGACAGAATACACATGGTACATCGTAAATATAGTGAGCTCAACCCAGAAGTACGAGGATTAGGTAGGAAATCAAAGGGAAGAGAGTGAAGATGAGAAAGAATATCCCATGAAAACACGAGGTTGAAAAGGAGTAACAAAACAAACTAACTGTTCTTCCTTTATCTGAAACATAAACATGAAAGATTTATACGTAAAAGAAAAGAAAAATGTCGAAATCATACGTGAAAGAAAATGTCGAACTAATGATACTACTGGTAAAAGAAATTGATACACATATAAGGTTTATGGATGATTCATAAGGTATTCAAGCGGTAGAGGTTTATAAAGTGTGAGGTAATAACCGTAACTAACCAGTATGATAAGAATAGCACTATAATGCAATACGCTTCGTTGGCAAACACACACTCTTTGGTGTCGTGGATTCGCGTGTGCTGGACGAACAAAACGTGCTCTTCTCTGAATATATATTTGGTCGACACACTTTATGTCTCGGTAATCTTCCCACTCATTCATCAGGACGGGGTGAAGATTTGACCTTACACATACATGATCTGGGTAATATAGACATTCATATGTACAGTATACATGTGACTCCCAGACGCACATTGGAAGAAACAGGTTGCCTAAATACCCTCTCTAGGGGAACAAGGGTAATTACACATACTTATACATATAAACATGTACATACACAAACATATACATACACAGACAAATGTATATATATATATATATATATATATATATATATATATATATATATATATATATATATATATATATATATATATATATATATATATATATATGGTCTATACAAATTAGATAACTTTATTGTTGATCAAATTTGTAAAATGAGTAGTTTATGAACGCTCGTTGTTTGTTTTGGACAATCATATGTTTACCAAATGGCGTCCTAGCTTCGTCTCTTCTATGTATATCAACTGACTTATATTTCTCTCTTGTGTCTCCCCTGATGATGTGATTGTTGCACGAAAGTGCACTTGGGAACTTATCGTGTTTCATTTTCCCCGTGGACTCATAGGAATATCTTGATCACGCGCAAAATTGTGATCCCTCCCAATATATATATATATATATATATATATATATATATATATATATATATATATATATATATATATATATATATATATATATATATATATATATATGCAACTATTCATACTTGCTTGCATCCAATCCATTCCCGGCGGCATTATTTCCCTGCTACTGATTGTAACGCAGCCATCGGGAGCCTCTCGTCAAGGGGCTTATATAACATATAACGAAGCTTCAGCTTTAATAAAAACTAGGAAGTACTTGTCGGATATCTATTGTGCATATATCATCGAGGTAATTAATTATAGCAGGAAATTACGACTATGTAGATAGCTACTAATTGGCTGAAGCGGTTCTTGTTTACCGTTCCGTACTCATTCACTCTAATAAGTTTACACTGACGTCACAAACCGTGTTCAACACGGGCTCCGAGGGCGTCACCGATGGCCACGGATGACGTCACCGATGGCCACGGATGACGTCGTCCCAGATGGCCATGGATGACGTCACGGCGTAGGTAGGAATACAAGACCAGTATGATCTTGTTGTGAACAGTGTCGTCGCAGTGTGTGTGTGTGTGTGTGTGTGTGTGTGTGTGTGGTGACGCTACGCGCCCCGCGGCGGGCTAGGAACATAGATTGTCATCTAGGGAGGGTAGACGATAGATGGGCTGTTAGGTTAGTGGGGGAAGCGGGAGGGGCGAGGGATGGTTCGTTAGCTCTGGGAGTAGATTGATTTGTATGGTGAGATGGATGATGGGTTTGTTGGTCTGGGGAGGAGATGGGTTTGTTAGACCATAGGTGGTGATGGGGGAGGAGATGGGTTTGTTGGTCTGGGGAGGAGATGGGTTTGTTAGACCATAGGTGGTGATGGGGGAGGAGATGGGTTTGTTGGTCTGGGGAGGAGATGGGTTTGTTAGACCAAAGGTGGTGATGGGGGAGGAGATGGGTTTGTTGGTTTGGGGAGGAGATGGGTTTGTTAGACCAAAGGTGGTGATGGGGGAGGAGATAGGTTTGTTAGTTGAGGGAATAGATGGGTTTGTTAGTTAAAGACGTTGATTGCTTTTTTAGTTGAGGGAACAGATGGGTTTGTTAGACCATAGGTGGTGATGGGGGAGGAGATGGGTTTGTTAGTTGAGGGAACAGATGGGTTTGTTAGACCAAAGATGGTGATGGGGGAGGAGATGGGTTTGTTAGTTGAGGGAACAGATGGGTTTGTTAGTTAAAGACGTTGATTGCTTTGTTAGTTGAGGGAGCAGATGGGTTTGTTAGATGAGGGAGCAGATGGGTTTTGTTAGTTAAAGAGGTTAATGGGTTTGTTAGTGTGGGGTGGGATGAGTTTGTTAGTTCAGGGACTCGTTGGGTTTGTTATTGAGTCGAACAGTTTCGTTTGTTTGGGGAAGTTAATCCAGTTTGCTTGTTTGTGAGGAAAATATCATATAAATCATACATCTAGTTTTCTTTAAGCTAGAAAGAAGAAGGGAAAATATCTGACTAAAAGGAAGATGAAGAGGAGGAAGAAGAGGAGGAGGAGCAGGAGGAGGAGGAGCGGGAGGAGGAGGAGCGGGAGGAGCAGCAGCAGCAATAAGAGGCGAGTCTGTTGGTTATTTGGGGCAAAAGAAAATAAAAAAAAATATAGGAGGCTGTTAATTACGACGAAAATTTCCATGTATTTATGCACGCTGGGGTAGAAAGATTTCTCAGGGGAAAAGTAAACGGCTCATTTTATTCCAAGACGGACGACTGCATCCGTCTTGGGAACTGGAGAGGTTAATCATCGCCTCTGGAGGGGAAAGAGTGGCTTCCCAGTCCTGGGAGAAAAAAAAGAAGGTTTTGCCCGCTCCTCCTGGAGGAGGAGGAGGAGGAGGAGGAGGAGCAGGAGGAGGCAAACTCTTGTCAACTTGAAGATGAAGTCGGATTTTCCAGCCCTGAAGACAATCTTGTCATCCATTGTCATCCAAAGGAGGATGAAAGCCTTGTTGGAGGCACGAGATGAAAAGACGGGCTTTGCCAGTCATAGGATGAGAACATGGGCATCACAAACCCGTGAAGATGGTGGCGTCGTCAGCTCCATGAATAAGATAGAACAGGTCTGTTGCCGTGGTAAGAAAAGGCTTTGCTCTCCTTGAGTCCAATCTAAGGCGCGAGGTATGTGTGTGTGTGTGTGTGTGTAAATCCTGCAGTTGTAAATCTTTTAACTATAATTCCTATGGCTGTAAATATCCTCTATTACCCCCACCTCCTCCTCGCCAAGCCCACTCCAGCCAGGTCCTCAGATGAACCTTACATGGCATCGCTATACCCCATAGGCGCCCACCGGCCTGCTGGACCCTGCACACACTGCCCAAGGCGCCTTATCCCCCTGATCTATTGCCCAGCTCCCCTGATCTATCCTCACCCCTCCAGCTCCCCTGATCTATCCTCACCCCTCCAGCTCCCCTGATCTATCCTCACCCCTCCAGCTCCCTTGATCTATCCTCATCCCTCCAGCTCCCTCGCTACAATCTCCACCCCTCCAACTCCCCAGGTACTATCTCTCCCACTCCAGTTTCCCCTCTGTTGTCCTTCTGATTCCCCTAAACCCCAATCCGCTATATTCTACTCACTGTTCCTCTAATTCCATCCATTTCCATACATGCGCACATCTCCCTCACTGACCAGTGGAGGGGTATACTACCGGTACTGCCCGAGTGAGTACCAAGAGGGTTAGTGACAGCTGCGCAGTACCAGGAGGGGTTAGTGACAGCTGCGCAGTACCAAGAGGGTTAGTGACGGTTGCGCAGTACCAGGAGGGGTTAGTGACAGCTGCGCAGTACCAGGGGGGGTTAGTGACGGTTGCGCAGTACCATGGGGGTTAGTGACGGCTGCGCAGTACCAGGAGGGGTTAGTGACTGCTGCGCAGTACCAGGGGGGTTAGTGAAGACTGCGTAGTACCAGGAGGGGGTTAGTGACGACTGCGTAGTGAGCCAGCACTTCAGTGACTATTAAGTGTCACACTTATGACCCAAGTGGCTATCTCGTCTCTCCTCCTCACGTTCACGTGGGCTGATGGCCTCCGGTCCACAGACGTAGGAGAATCTCTCCCTCTTCTACACGACCCATGACAACACGTAACCCACGCGACTCGTTTTTCGTTGCTTCGTATTCTCCTGCATTGCTCCTGCCCTTCTGTAGGCTGCGCTCCTTCGTCTAGCGGCTTAGAAAGTTGCAGGAGCCCCATACAAGGAGTCATGTGGGTCTCTCTCTCTCTCTCTCTCTCTCTCTCTCTCTCTCTCTCTCTCTCTCTCTCTCTCTATATATATATATATATATATATATATATATATATATATATATATATATATATATATATATATATATATATATATATATATATATATATATTCTGCAGTAAACTAACTGCTTATGCAAAATATGTTTTTTAATTTGAAGGAACACCATCTCAATCTTGAGTTCCCTCAGAACTTTCTAACAAGTTATTTACGTGGATAATCCCATGAGCAAACAAGACCTTTGCATGATAATCAGACATTATGTAAATGAAACAAAATGACGCGAAAATGCACGAAAAAAAAAAGGTTTAAGAAATGTTTCATTCATAAAATGAAACGTTTTATAAGTAAACCCCGAAAAGAACACCGTCTGAATCATTCCACATCACTAAATCATCGAAGATCTTATCATCTGAGCCAGTGTGATACTCTTGCTTATTCAGGGAGGAAGCAGAGGCAACCTTCTGTCAAAAGCGCCTCCCTTATCACCGTAACTGAGACTATTAATCTCAGCCAGAGAGGCCTGTCACAGGGCGTCTTCCGTCTACTTTACGGGTGGAGGAAGCAATTAACCTCCCGGGGCATCACCTTACCTTACGTGTCACAGGTGTTCATGTTAGTGTGGCAGGTGTTGGAGTTGTGGGGGCGGTCGTGGTGTGGAGGTGTGGAAGGGTGAGGGGGTCTGGATGTGGCTCGGAGTGGAGACGAAGAGGTGGTCGTGGTTATGGAGTTGGAGGAGTTGGGGGTGTGGAGGTGTTGTGGTTGTGGAGGGGTTGGGATGTGGAGGTGTTGTAGTGTGGTGGGGTAAGGGTGTGGATATGCGTTTATTAAGGTGAAACAGGAGGACAGAGCAGAGGGCAGTATGGGAAAAAAAAATATCTTTCTAAGAATACTGAGAGAAATATTGACGACTTGTTCACGTTAGACAGAGATGTATAAATCAGAAAAGACTGTATGAACGAAGGACAAGTGTGGCAATACAAGATAAACACAAGCTTCTGCAGCAGTGGAGTTATGCAACATTACTATGTATTGTCCAGGCGACCACTATCTCTACATCTGGAACACGACCAGACAATTGCTTTAATGACACATGCCATCTATGAATATGTCTTTTTAAGAATGGCTAGATGATATGATCTTTGTTCAATTATCTTTATTTTTTCTTGACAGAACACGGGTTAAGGTTTTCAATCCTGGAGTATTCTGCGGGGGTGTAGTCAGATCAGAATATATTCTCCATTCTTCGTTCTATAGAATTACCTTGTCTTTATATTCTCCCTGTACTATATTGTGTTCCTTCACACCTATTTCTCCTGTTCATGTCCCCGAAGGAGCGAGACTTCTGCTTTATTGTCCTATCACCGTCTATATATATATATATATATATATATATATATATATATATATATATATATATATATATATATATATATATATATATATATATATATATATATATATATTTTTTTTTTTTTTTTTTTTTTTCATACTATTCGCCATTTCCCGCATCAGCGAGGTAGCGCCAAGAACAGAGGACTGGGCCTTTGAGGGAACATCCTCACCCGGCCCCCCTCTCTGTTCCTTCTTTTGAAAAAAAAAAAAAAAAAAAAAAACGAGAGGGGAGGATTTCCAGCCCCCCGCTCCCCTCCCTTTTAGTCGCCTTCTACGACACGCAGGGAATACGTGGGAAGTATTCTTTCTCCCCTATCCCCAGGGATATATATATATATATATATACGTCAAGGAATTTGGAATATTTGTGCGTATCCTCTCAGAATATATGTCTTTACCATATACTCTCATGTCCACTTTCACATCAATCTAACACGCTTTCACAGTCACTCTTATCATGCTTTCATCTTTTTTTTTCCGCCAAAGGAAACTGTCACACTCTTATCCTCACTTGTTCTTCTTGCACTGTGCGCCAAAACTCTCACGCTCAAAATCTCACATGTATCCTCTCATACTTACACATACTCGCATTTGAATATTCTCTCTCTCTCTCTCTCTCTCTCTCTCTCTCTCTCTCTCTCTCTCTCTCTCTCTCTCTCTCTCTCTCTCTCTCTCTCTCTCTCTCTCTCTCTCTCTCTCTCTCTCTTTTCAAGTTTAAAACATCAATTGTGGAAGACTGAATATATATATATATATATATATATATATATATATATATATATATATATATATATATATATATATATATATATATATATATATATATATATATATATATATATATATATATATATATATATATAACCTTAAGCTTTATACTTTCTGCAAGACCTATGAGATTTCTGGATTGACTAAGGAAAAAGACAGATCCACGTAATTCACTCTCAAACTTCAAGACACTACATCATAATGTGTCTCCGGTTCCAGCAGCCACTCTAGCAGCCCCTGGAAGACTTACTCCCTCCGATCGCTAAGATGTTTGTCTAAGACCTGAGTGACCTCTGCTCCTCACATACCTGCCACATCTATGGTCGAGGGGCTCGTGCAAATACTCGAGACGTTCTGACAAATGCCAGAGAAAGCTAACGTGTCATTCCTCATAGGCCATTGTAAGTTAACAGGAGGACGCCAACTCTACAATATCCTCACATACCTTTACAATTCACATTGCCACAATACTCTCCAGGACCCTTACAATCTCCTTTGTACAACCCTTATAAACCTTTATAATTTCCTTTGTACATCCCTTGTAAACCTTTACAATATCCTTTCCACACTACCTGCACAGACCTTTACGATCCCCTTCCTCCACTACCTTCCAGTACTTTTACAGTTCCCATTCTACAATACCTTCCAGCAACTTCACGATTCCCATTCTACAATACCTTCCAGCAACTTCACGATTCCCATTCTACAATACCTTCCAGCACCTTTACAATTCCTATTCTACAATACCCTCACAGACTTTCAAAATTCTCATTTTACAGTGATCTCATCAACCCTTAGAATTCCTGAGGAAAATTCTACAGCTCCTTAGAATATTACGAGATGTGTGTGTGTTGATATTACGAGATGTGTGTGTGTTGCTATTACGAGGTGTGTGTGGGTGTATGTTAATATTACGAGATGTGTGTGTGTTGCTATTACGAGGTGTGTGTGGGTGTATGTTAATATTACGAGATGTGTGTGGTTGTATGTTAATATTACGAGATGTGTGTGGGTGTATGTTAATATTACGAGATGTGTGTGTGTTGATATTACGAGGTGTGTGTGGGTGTATGTTGATATTACGAGATGTGAGTGTGTTGCTCTTACGAGGTGTGTGTGTGTGTGGGTGTTAATATTATGAGGTGTGTGTTAATATATGGCGTACATCGACATAACTCCAGTTTTCAGGACTATATAAGAAAATTCTGCTGTAACTTTTCCAAGTCCACGCAAAAGACACGGTCTTTCTTCAATATTTTTCCATAAGCTATCAGAATTATGTGAGGTTATTGGGTGGAATTTTACGTATGAGAGATAGAGAGAGAGAGAGAGAGAGAGAGAGAGAGAGAGAGAGAGAGAGAGAGAGAGAGAGAGAGAGAGAGAGAGAGAGAGAGAGAGAGAGAGAGAGAGAGAGAGAGAGAGAGAGAGAGAGAGAGAGAGAGAGAGGAGGGGATAGCAAATCAATACGTGTCACAGAATAACAGTCAAACCCAAGATATTAGACCAAAAAAGAATAAATAGCCAAGTTTTACTCTTAAGTTCGCCATAACTTGGCAATGAAAGAAAAATTGCAATAAACCCGAGTTACATAAAAGGCAGTGAAATGACTACATCCAAAACACCGTATGGAAAACTTCAGGTCTACAGGGAAGAGCTTCAACACATACAGTGGCTCTGGAAAAACACATCGCTTTCTTATCTACCTGATCTGAAGAGGCTCCTGTGATTGTCCTCACAGGCGACGAACATATAGAATACCTCCTAAATCAAAGTCCCTTCCCGCTAAGATAGGAAGGGATTACAGAGCCACTAAGATAGGAGATTACAGGGGATTTTCTCATCCCTGTAGTGGATTAAGTGTAGGGACACTGCCGAGAGGGGGGCCCCTATGGTGTATCTGGAGGAGGGTGTATCAGAAGTCATTATGAGTACTGTATTGTGGAGGTGATTATGTAAAGGTAATGATGGTGGTGATTTAGGGAGTGGTGGAGATGATGGTGACTGGTAGTGGTAAAGATGAGGTCGGTAACTGTAGTGGTGATGGTTGAGTGTAGTGGTACAGAGATTGTGGCTACTTGTCTTGGTGAAGATTTTCGTAACTACAGTGGTAGTGATGATGATAAATATGGACTGGTGGTGATGATTGCTTCAAAAAGCAGTAAGGGTCTTGGATCTACTAAAGAGGTAGTTTTCCTGGTGGTGATGAAGGTAAACATTAATGATAATGGTCTTCAAGATAATGATAAATATAGGGAGTAGCACCTATGCTGGAGAGAGAACAAAAAACGGGCAAAAAAAAAGAGGGTGAAAGAAAGAGACTTGAAGTGAGCAAATGAGCCACACAATAAGGCCAGAGGAAGCCAGGTAGACGTCGGTCGAGGAGGGAGACAGGGAGGCAACAAAAGAGGTGGAAGAAGCATTGATCTTCGGCATCGCCTCGTTACGTAGAACCTCCCTGGAGAATCACACACACACACACACACACACACACACACACACACACACACACACACACACACACACAACACACACAACACACACACACACACACACACACACACACACACACACACACACACACACTCGGAACCATCTCAAAATTACCCACATTCATTTTTTTCTCCGAGACACAACTCCAGTAAGGTAAAGGCGATGCTGGAGCATAAATTTGTAAAGGTATTGAATCGCATTGTCAGCCAGTGAGTGCATGGAGGTACAGCCTTATGCAGAGTTAGTTAACGTCTCTATATGTCTCACTTTTTCTACAACGAACTGATGAGGTAAGATATGTAACAATTAGGGAAGAGGGAACGCCTCATAACTGGAGGAGGAGCAATATATATATATATATATATATATATATATATATATATATATATATATATATATATATATATATATATATATATATATATATATATATATATATATATATATATATATATATATATATATATATATATATATATTAACTTGTCTTATGAAAGACTTTTATGCCTAAGGTGCCCAAAGCATTAATGTGAAGATACAATACTTCATACCAATATAGGCAAGGACAAAAACTAATAACAAAATCCATTTTCTACTTTAGATTGATAAAGTCGTTGAAGAAGAGAACATTGTCGCTTGATTCTGTGGCTGTTGACGGCCAGGTGGTAACGCCCCCCGTCGGGTGGAGCTTTAAGATCCTGAGGGTGAGGAACGGAGTGGAGTGTCAAGCCCTGTAGTGTGGAGTGTGAGGTATGTCCTCCATTCTGCCACAACAACAACAGCTACCTCGAGACGCAAGTGGAAACACCCATTCTAAAAACATCATCATGAAGGTCAGAGTTCCTTCGCCCATCTTGCCTAAGAGGCTTCAGTATATAATTCTTTTCCTTTGAGGAGGAAAATATTCCCTTCGCGAATATTGCTGATGCGTTTTTGAGGCTTCTTTTTTTATATATTATTTGTGGCCACTGCACTTGATGGCCACCACAATCGTAGCCATATACTCGTATTAGTCTTACCTTAAATTGGTCTTCAAACTTCTAACTGGTTATCGATACCTCTTCGGTAACCTTTTCCAAGAAGGGAAGTAGAAATGAGTAATGGTATACAAGAACTCATAATTTGTTCCAGTGACTGAAGTGTTCAGATCGAAGTAATATCGTCATTGTCCAGGGAGAGACGTGGAAGCCTCGCCTCTCCAATCCAAACTTTGCCCCGCCAGATAATGGCCTCGAGTAAAGAGGCAAGTCATTTGGCTTTCTCCCAGTCTTTGTGGCTGGTGACATTACCTTGAAAGGCCCACAATTGGGAGTGTGGCTCCATTAGTGTCTAGTAAGGAGTGAAAGAGCGAAGCAGTACATTAGCTCCTGCTTCTGGCGGTAAGTGACGGGAGGGAAAGAGAGAGGCGCTGAGCTCCAGCGAGCCCAAAGATGTTGGTATCTCACTAGGCTAAAGTCCACATAGATTCCCCGTTTTTTTTCTCTTCCTGTCTCAAGGATAGGCCTTAGCTACACGTTTTCTCTAATAGGCAAATATGTATTCGTCCGCAGTGAAAGATATCATCCCGTTCATTATTCATGGTTGCCGTTCATTATTCATGGTTGCCGTTCATTATTCATGGTTCAGGGTTATGGTGTCAAGAGGAACACATTGTAGCTGTTCATAGCGAAGTAATATTTACCGTATGATGTATAGGGATCATTCCAGGTGAGGGAGTTGTGATGGTGTTGACCCACTTGGCCAGTAATGATCATATGGGATTTATCTCCATTTTTCTCATTTTCTTCAGATGTTTCCTGCCGAAAGCAATGTTATCTGTATACTGAGGATATATCTCAAGGTCTCAGGTGAAGATTTGCTGGAGACATTTCACAGATAAAGGGAAAGTTGACAAATAGATGTAAGTACATACACACACACATACACACACACACACACACACACACACACACACACACACACACACACACACACACACACACACACACACACACACACACACACAAATACGTATCTATCTATCTACATATATATATATATATATATATATATATATATATATATATATATATATATATATATATATATATATATATATATATATATATATATATATATATAGTTATCATCGAGGATGTTAGGCTTGTGTACGAGTAGGAAGAGAGGAAAGGGATTGGTTCTCAGTGAACGTCGGTTTGCGGCAGGGGTGAGTGATGTCTCCATGGTTGTTTAATTTGTTTATGGAAGGGGTTGTTAGGGAAGTGAATGCAAGAGTTTTGGAGAGAGGGGCAAGTATGCAGTCTGTTGTGGATGAGAGAGCTTGGGAAGTGAGTCAGTTGTTGTTCACTGATGATACAGCCGCTGGTGGCTGATTCGGGTGAGAAACTGCAGAAGCTGGTGACTGAGTTTGGTAAGATGTGTGAAAGAAGCAAGCTGAGAGTAAATGTGAATAAGAGCAAGGTTATTAGGTACAGTAGGGTTGAGGGTCAAGTCAATCGGGAGGTTAGTTTGAATGGAGAAAAACTGGAGGAAGAGAAGTGTTTTAGATATCTGGGAGTGGATCTGGCAGCGGATGGAACCATGGAAGCTGAAGTGAGTCACAGGGTGGGGAGGGGGCGAAAGTTCTAGGAGCGTTGAAAAATGTGTGGAAGGCGAGAACATTATCTCGGAAAGCAAAAATGGGTATGTTTGAAGGAATAGTGGTTCCAACAATATTATATAATCGCGAGGCGTGGGCTATAGATAGAGTTGTGCGGAGAAGGGTGGATGTGCTGGAAATGAGATGTTTGAGAACAATATGTGGTGTGAGGTGGTTTGATCGAGTAAGTAATGAAAGGGTAAGAGAGATGTGTGGTAATAGAGAGTGTGGTTGAGAGAGCAGAAGAGAGTGTTTTGAAATGGTTTGGTCACATGGAGAGAATGAGTGAGGAAAGATTGACAAAGAGGATATACGTGTCAGAGTTGGAGAGAACGAGGAGAAGTGGGAGACCAAATTGGAGGTGGAAGGATGGAGTGAAAAAGATTTTGTGTGATCGGAGCCTGAACATGCAGGAGGGTGAAAAGAGGGCAAGGAATAGAGTGAATTGGATCGATGTGGTATACCGGGGTTGACGTGCTGTCAGTGGATTGAATCAGGGCATGTGAAGCGTCTGGGGTAAACCATGGAAAGCTGTGTAGGTATTTATAGTTGCGTGTGTGGACGTATGTATATACATGTGTATGGGGGTGGGTTGGGCCATTTCTTTCGTCTGTTTCCTTGCGCTACCTCGCAAACGCGGGAGACAGCGACAAAGTATAATAAAAAAAAAAAAAATAGCATATATATATATATATATATATATATATATATATATATATATATATATATATATATATATATATATATGTATGTATGTATGTTTCTCTTGAGGCCTGTAGATTAATTTGGGCTTGCATGACCTTCGTGAACAGCTCTGCAAGAGAGCCAAGCATAATGAAGCAGACCTGAAGTTCAGCCGTAATTATGTCGTAACGACCACAGCTACACTGGTCGTTATGTCGTAAAG
Source organism: Panulirus ornatus (assembly GCF_036320965.1). NCBI lineage: Eukaryota > Metazoa > Arthropoda > Malacostraca > Decapoda > Palinuridae > Panulirus > Panulirus ornatus. The sequence goes on along the minus strand of NC_092271.1, from coordinate 16,468,141 downwards.
GCCGAGGTCATATTGACGGCCACCAAATCCAAACTGGCAACGACCAGAACCGAGCTAGGAGCGAATAGAACCACACTGATAACGACCAGAACCACACTGGTAACGAAATTGTGAACCTTTCCAATATACATATATATATATATATATATATATATATATATATATATATATATATATATATATATATATATATATATATATATATATATATATATATATATATATATATATATTCTATATTCTAACCGATATATTTCAATCCCAAATCTTTCCATCCCACCAGCGTGGAACTGAACACCATCAAAAGGTAGCTGGTGACTGCAGACGACACAGAGGCCTGGATCTCTAATATCCTTGACCCTCGAGCTGGTATAGATATACCTTTTTTTTTCCTATCACCTTCGATTGCCACTTAAACAATTACCTTGCACAGGGAGGGCCCTTTGTCGTACACACCCCCCCCGGACAACTGGCCCTGACGACAATTTTTTTCTGTCACCTGAAATTCTTTTTTTCTCTCTCTCATCTTTTTGGGCCTCTTGACAATGTGAACAATTTTCGGGTTTCAGACCCAGTTTCTACTTCTTTTTTATATATTTGCCTTATGTTACACATAGTGGTCAGATATTGATGTTCTGGTCCAGATTATTCCCGTTGTGAATTCAAATGTAAATCACAGAGAGAGAGAGGATATATCAGGGAAATATAACTGCAATATACCGCATGGTATGCTTTTATTTATCGGACAGGTAGAGAGGAAAAATTTACAGGTGTATATTATTTCGTTGAGTAATTTCTTTTTTTTCATAGGTGAGGGGGAAACCCCGCCTGTCAGGCATGGTGTTGGAGTGCCACAGGCGTTTATCCTGGGGCAATTTTCCTGGTATCGAGATGAATATTGGTGTTTCATTTTCTCTACTAAAGTGTAAGTCCTTGTGTTTGTGTGTGTGTGTGTGTGTGTGTGTGTGTGTGTGTGTGTATACCTTTCTTTTCTTTTCTTTCATACTATTCGCCATTTCCCGCATTAGCGAGGTAGCGTTAAGAACAGAGGACTGGGCCTTAGAGGGAATATCCTCACCTGGCCCCCTTCTCTGTTCCTTCTTTTGGAAAAAAAAAAAAAAAGACATCCTCATTCCACCACATCCACACTCCAGCTCTCACTTGTAATGGACGAAACTCAGAATCCCCAGTCCATGACCTGGCCCTACCGACCTCTCCGTGGTTTCACCTGAGCCCTCCATATGTCCTGGTTCAGCCCACTGACAGCGTGTCGCCCCCTGTATACCACATCGTCCTGATACGCTGTGTTTCATGCCTGCCTCACACCCTCCTTCACGTTCAGGCCTCCTGAACCACGAAAGTCTCTTTCACCCTAATCCATCCATCTTCCCCTCTGCTCCCCCGCTATTTCTTGTTCCCTCCACATCCATTCATTCCTACTCTTCCTTCGTTCTCAAAGGCCCTAAGCACATCAGCATACCCTTCACAGCTCTCTCATACATACTCCTATTACCACCACATGTCTCTCTCTTACTATATCATTTCTTATTCGCTCAATCCTCCTCACACCACTTACTGTCCTCGATCAGTAACCCTCCTCATACCATTGACTGTCCTCGATCAATTCATTTCCGATACATCCACCCACTTCCAGACATGTTTCCTTCTTATCTTACGTCCACGCCTCGCATCCACACAGTACCGTGGGGACTACAACGCCATCAAACATATCCATTTAAAGGAAAAGTTGTGATATGGTTGAAGTCAGTCCCAGATCCAACCCCGGGTCGATGGACATGTGATGAGTGTAGCGGTAGAAAGTGTCGCGTTCATAAAGCCATCAGTGTCAGTGAGGTGAGGTCTTGCTTTAAGACAAAATATCGTTGTAGGGAATCGAAGGTAAGTAAGTGAATACCCTCCGTCGTCATCACACACTCCCTTGCCTCTATTCTCCCCTGCCACTACTCCCTCCCCTCTGCCACTGCTACATCCATCCCCACTGCCAATACCATCTCCCTTGCCGGTACTTTCTCCCACCGCCACTATCTCCCCAACTGTCCTCCTCCCCTCTTCTCTCTCCACCACTAACCTCGTTCTGCGTATTCAAACCTTACCTGGGTTATCGGTTCTCGTCCCGGCACGAGCTGCCGCCCAATATTGTGCACTGCATTTTGTGGCTGCCGAACCGTGAAACACAAGGAATTCAGATACAGTATAGATCTGACTTGTTCTTGCTGTGTCGTGTGCCCATGGTACTCGTGCGCGGAGAGAGAGAGAGAGAGAGAGAGAGAGAGAGAGAGAGAGAGAGAGAGAGAGAGAGAGAGAGAGAGAGAGAGAGGGCGGGCGGGCAGACTACTAGCCCTTGTTGTGTGAAATGTTCAAGGCACATCGCACAGTTCCTGTTCGAGGGAAGGGAAGTGCACATAGATCTCTTGCCGTGTCGAGTTTATATTCACTGTTACAGAATACCAGATGTGTATTACGATACAAGTAAGATTGTAGACATGGTTGCAAATACGATTTTTCCATTTCACATTCTTGGAAAAAGAAAACCTTTTATAGTTAAGGGTCGTAGAACATGGAGTGTAGTATCTTTCCTCTTAACTACACTCACGGATAAACCAATAGAGGCGGAGGTTTCCATGTTTTCCGTAGGGAGTCCACTGCAAACATGTGGTGAGTTGCAGTGTAAACATCGCCAGTGGAAGGCTAGGGTGGGGTTGAGGGGGTGGTGGAGGATACAGCACCTGTCAACACGGTGGGGAAAATGGCTCCCTCCCCCACAATCTGGATACGTTCGGATCACCTCACTCCAGATTAGAAACGAATCCAGTTAGAGAAGGCAATTCCTCCGTGACGATGTGAGGGGGAGGGAACCAGTGTGGCACATACATTGCACCACTCGGATGTTCTCATATATATATATATATATATATATATATATATATATGGTGATCAATCTACTTACCTATTTGTTCAATCATTTATTCACCTATTCATTACCTTTAATACACTCGTTTCCCAGGAGTAGATGGGGTACTAAGATCGTCTCTGTTAGCATCCACACATCCAGAACACATCTCCAGTGTGCTAAGGTCAGCATGAACTTCTGTTCGAATGAAATACTTTAAGTTTTGTTTTCACGATTCGTTAAGAGAAAGATAAAGTCTCGCTTTACACTTCCACCGTCAAACATAACACGATCCCCCCGACCCGCACGATTAAAAATCTTTTTCCCCTGGCATCCTTAAAATATTAACATCTCCAACTGTGACTTTCCTAAGTCTTTCTCTTCTTCTTCTTCTTCTTCTTCTTCTTCTTCTTCTTCTTCTTCTTCTTCTTCTTCTTCTTCTTCTTCTTCTTCTTCTTCTTCTTCTTCTTCTTCTTCTTTGTTGTTTATTCTTCTTCTTTGCTGTTCCTTCTTCTTCTATGTTGTTTCTTCCTCTTCTTTGTTTCTTCTTCTTCTTCTTCTTCTTCTTCTTCTTCTTCTTCTTCTTCTTCTTCTTCTTACCATCACCGCTCTCACCACCGTATATCTTTCTTGCTAACTAATCACTACATCCAATGGGCGTATCGTCTTTAAAGACTTTCCTCATTGCGTCTTTCTGTTTATTCACACCACACACACACATCTCCCTGGCGCCTTCATTTCTTTTGTTTTCTTTTTCCCTCCATCTGTTCTTCTATTTCTACGTAGTCTTTGCAAGTTATCCGCCTCTATTCTTCATACTCCTTCACCTGTGTAGACTTAGAGAAACCGAAATTTCCTCAACTCACCCCATCATGCAAGCGTCTCCCATATACTTTCCGTGAATCAGACCACCTCTGATTACTCCTCCCTTGCAGGACTTCTGCTCTTATCTTCAGCTCTCGACTGATATCCTCACTGATCCAGCACTCTTGAATCATCGAACTCTTTAGTGTTTTCTGATCTCTCTCTCTCCTCTTACATCTTTTGTTTTATATATAGACTTCTCTTCCATATCTGTTCCACACTTTCCTGATCTCTTACCTAGCTTTTGCCAAGGCTCAAATATCTTAGACCATCATTCCCAGCGAGTCCTGAAAAGAGCTCTCTCTCTCTCTCTCTCTCTCTCTCTCTCTCTCTCTCTCTCTCTCTCTCTCTCTCTCTCTCTCTCTCTCTCTCTCTCTCTCTCTCTCTCTCTCTCTCTCTCTCTCTCTCTCTCTCTCTCTCTCTCTCTCTCTCTCTCTCTCTCTCTCTCTATCTATCTATCTATCTGTCTATCTATCTATCTATGTACATTCCTATCTTTGTCTTAAAACGGAGTCCATTGCTCTCCTTGTCTTAAGACGGAGTCAAGCAAGTTTGCCCAGTGAACTAAACAACCAAGACCTTGAAGGGATAACGTTTCCTTCAGATCGCTAAAAACAAGATCTTGAACACTTCGTCTTTTGTGACAAGAAATCTCCCAGACATGTCTAGGGTAGTCATTCGTTTTACACAGGCCCCCCCCTCCACTGTGTGTGAGGATTATATTTCACATCCTCGAAGCATTGGCGTGAGGAGACGACTGAGCCCTCGAGGAAAAACTCTACACTTGGTCGCTCTTCATCTTCTACACTTAGGAAGTAATTACACGTGAGGGAAGGCATTCCACTCCTCCGCTCCCGCCCCTTCCTCTTACTCGGCTTCTGCAACGTGCAGGAGGGAGATGCTTCCTGTTAGGTCCTCCGCACACTCTCTAACCCCCTGTCTGAGAGGGTTATAATGACACACACACACACACATATCGTCAGATGCGAGATCGCTCGCCAAGACCTGATATATCTTGGTCGGAGTCGCGACGACGTTGTGGAGAAATGCGGTAGGTGTTCGTGACAGTAGATACTCCCGCTTCCCTCCAATACCTCGTATAGTGAGTAATTTAACCCCCCCAGCCTCGGCCACAAGAGCCACAGCCCAAGCGAGGCAGATTAAAACGCAGCTTGGAGCACGAGGGGCAGTAATGAGAGGCCAGAGTAACATACAGGGTGGGTTGATATCGGCGTCGCGTGTCTGGCCCCAGTTACTGTCCACATCTTGCCTCTGAAATACGTAACCCCAGGGACGCCACGTTTTCACTTGGCTCGAGAACAAGACTTCGAGCGCAACAACAGCAGTAGCAGCAGCACCTCACACCGCGCCCCGCCGACCGGGACTTCCTAGTTCATGAAACGACGGAGGATATGTTTGTTGTCTGAATTGTATAACTCCTCCTGTCTAACGTCGCATCGAGTGTATTGCCTTACGAGTCTGAATACGACAGTGGAAGTAAAGGCACGCAAGTGTAATCTAGGAGGAGAACCCGCTCTAACACAGATTGAGACTCGAACTTCAGCGGGTGTCCCGACATTTTCCTCCCTGGTCGGACCACCGGTCCCTCCTCCTCATTCAGACGTCGAGCAGTTCCTCCTCCTCGTTTCTCACGAAATGAGAGAGAGAGAGAGAGAGAGAGAGAGAGAGAGAGAGAGAGAGAGAGAGAGAGAGAGAGAGAGAGAGAGAGAGAGAGAGACAGAGAGAGACAGACAGACATAGACGGTGAAGTTACACTGTAGTTAGGTTAGACTCGTCGTTCGTATATTGTAACCTACGCTGCTCAGCACGGCAGGCGTCCGTTGTTCTCCTTTAGGCTGGCGAAATCCTAATCACAAAAGGGGATTTCAGGTTTCACGTCGACGTTTTCCACCTGGGAATTCATTAGCGCGTTTCGTTTCGTTATTGAACACAGGCGTCACTATGACTGGGAAGCCGCTTGGATGTTTACGTCTGGACGAGTTCCGTTTTCCTCTGGCGTAGGCATTTGCACTGTTGCAGGTGATGCTTGAGGTGAGGAGGGAAAGGCTAAGACGTCCTGTCCTTGTGTAGCATTTTGAACCATACGTCATGCGAAAAAAGTATCATACCAATTTGCCTAAATGACATACAGCAAATAATTACATTTCGATTACATGTTATTAGATGTAATTGTCTATCAACAGTTTTCTATCTTTTATTTTTCATCACATCTTTACAGCTACATCCTCTAATGCTGTCACGAAGAACGGAATCATTAAAGGTCAAATACTGTTCACAATGTTCCTGTTCGAGTCTCCACAGCAAACATCAGGCAGTCTATTATCATGCAAATGCGAAACTCCCGCTAGAATGCAGCAACTCCCGCTAGAATGCAGCGTCAGAAGGCTTCAACCCTCCCTTTGCCCTGCAATTTCCCTCCCCCCTGCCTAGCAATTCCCTCCCCCCCAGTACGATCCACTGCTTGTTCATAACAACAGAATAAGCCGTAAGTTTTTTTGCTTTTTCTTTTGTACATCATCAGAAACAACTCTCTCTCTCTCTCTCTCTCTCTCTCTCTCTCTCTCTCTCTCTCTCTCTCTCTCTCTCTCTCTCTCTCTCTCTCTCTCTCTCTCTCTCTCTCTCTCTCTCTCTCCCCACTCCTTCCCCCCCTTTTGCTCCTGCAGTCGAACAAAGAGATCAAGAAAAAGACGGAGGGCCTCGCTAACCACTCAGCCAACACCGAAAGAACAAAAAAAAAAAATGGGGTACTCACTCATACAGTATATAATAGATGTATAACCAAATAAAACTTCGTTTCCCCCCAGGACCATGGCATAGAAGCCTTTCCCCTTTACGCTTCTCAAAACCCCCGCAAATCCTTTCTTGATTACGCTCGATATTCGCGGATAAAAATAAAACCTTAACTAGAGAAGAAGAAGAAGAAGAAGAAGAAGAAGAAGAAGAAGAAGAAGAAGAAGAAGAAGAAGAAGAAGAAGAAGAAGAAGAAGAAGAAGAAGAAGAAGAAGAAGAAGAAGAAGAAGAAGAAGAAGAGAGAAGAAGAAGAAGAAGAAGAAGAAGAAGAAGAAGAAGAAGAAGAAGAACAAGAAGAAGAAGAAGAAGAAGAAGAAGAAGAAGAAGAAGAAGAAGAAGAAGAGAGAAGAAGAAGAAGAAGAAGAAGAAGAAGAAGAAGAAGAAGAAGAAGAAGAAGAAGAAGAAGAAGAGAGAAGAAGAAGAAGAAGAAGAAGAAGAAGAAGAAGAAGAAGAAGAGAAGAAGAAGAAGAAGAAGAAGAAGAAGAAGAAGAAGAAGAAGAAGAAGAAGAGAGAAGAAGAAGAAGAAGAAGAAGAAGAGAAGAAGAAGAAGAAGAAGAGAGAAGAAGAAGAAGAAGAAGAAGAAGAAGAAGAAGAAGAAGAAGAAGAAGAAGAAGAAGAAGAAGAAGAAGAGAAGAAAAAAAAAACAGAATACCCCACCCCCATCCCACCGAAGGCCAAGATATTAATGGAGTTCGCCTTAAAAATACGGTTGCCAGTCCTCAAGTTAAACAAGAAGAGCCGAGGTTCTGGACTCCCGTGATTGAACTCCTGCAGGATCATGATTAAGGCGGAAGAAAGTTGTTAAAATGGCCTTTGTCTCGACATTGAGACTTCAACTCTCTCTCTCTCTCTCTCTCTCTCTCTCTCTCTCTCTCTCTCTCTCTCTCTCTCTCTCTCTCTCTCTACCTGCCTACCTACCTCCCTCCCTCCTTTCCCGTGCCAGTGTCATTAACCCACTGAAAAGCACGACGCGTCGGTACGACCCGCTGAACATGATGGCACTACCCTCGAGCACACGACGGTACGACCCTTTTGGACAAGACGGTGCGACTCGTGGCCACAGCGGTACGACCCTTGGGCACGAAGGCGTCGTCGTCATCTTTGACCTAAACCTTATTAGTGTTGGGTCGATGCTCACGCCACCTAGACCCACTCAAGGGTCGTGCTAGTGTGCTCAAGAGTCGTGCCAAGGAGTCGTAGTGAAGAAAAAAAATGATGAGGTGTGCGTGAGTGCTGAGGAAACACATAACCCAGAGTTAACATAGAGTAGTATGGACTACATCTGTCATTACCTTCTCGTAGGCTGAACTCCCATGTTAGTGACGTGTGTGTGTGTGTGTGTGTGTGTGTGTGTGTGTGTGTGTGTGTGTGTGTGCTCGTGATAAGATCGAGAGGGTAACAGGTATGTGTCGTGGTCATGGCAGAACGCCAGAAGACACGTAGTGGATGTGCCAGACGGTGCTATCTTTCTACAAGGGGACATACAGCAGATACTCAAGATACTCTATGGTATTATCTCTCTTTACGTCTCCTGTCTTTCTCATTCTACCCAGGACGGGTGGCGGTGAAAGTCTCTCTGGTGCTATTATCTCCATCACTACGCGTTATGAAGTGGTGGTGAATTGCTCTATGGCACTCTATCTCTGCGTACGTTTTTAGCTGGTAGGTCGGTGTATACGATACTATGTCTCTAAAAAGTGCCCATGCCTTCTCTCTCTCTCTCTCTCTCTCTCTCTCTCTCTCTCTCTCTCTCTCTCTCTCTCTCTCTCTCTCTCTCTCTCTCTCTCTCTCTCTCTCTCTCTCTCTCTCTCTTGCTAGACAGTAGGAATGTCGACGGGTAAAAACAAGCAAGATATAAGAAGGGTAATTCCCAAGAGAAAATAAAAAAAATACAGAGATAAAGAAAGGGGAACACAGAGAGAGAGAGAGAGAGAGAGAGAGAGAGAGAGAGAGAGAGAGAGAGAGAGAGAGAGAGAGAGAGAGAGAGACTGAGAGAGAGAGAGAGAGACAGAGAGAGAGAGAGAGAGAGAGAGAGAGAGAGAGAGAGAGAGAGAGAGAGAGAGAGAGAGAGAGAGAGAGAGAGAGAGAGAGAGAGAGAGAGAGAGAGAGAGAAGGTGGGGGACGAGGAGGAGGAGGCCAATGGCCTTCTGTTATTTCCTTTGCAGATCTCTCCAACGACCGGACCTGCCGGCTTTATTGTGGACGACCGGCCACCTAATGGCAGACTGAAGAAAACTTGGGCGTGTTTCTGGTATTACTGGAGGAGGAGACGACATCTTAGCCAGGTGGACCTGGAGAGCCACTGCCATTTTAGCAAGAGAGAGAGAGAGAAAAAAAAAAAAGATAAGAAAAAAAGAGCCTGGGGGTGGTTGTGTGTTCCCGGAAATGCTGAAACGCTAATATGAAGAACGTGTTTATCACTAAGTACATCTGGGGAGCTGGGAACTCATCCTCGCCAAAGGAAACGTGCTTAAGATGTGGAAGTCTTAAGGTGTCTGAATCTCATCCGGCCATTTGAGAGAACTTGTTCATCTCTTTAAGGTTTGTAAAAGAGCTGTGACTCAACCTCCCCAAAACAAAAGACGAGGGTCTTTGCTATATCTTCTCCTTGGATTATGAAGGAGACGAGTTTACCTTGTAATATCTTGAAGGATGTTGATGTTGGCCGAAGGAGACGACGCATTCGTCTCAAACGTTCCTCGGAAGCTGACGATCTTGCTTGGAGTGAAAGCATTAAGAATATTTTATCGTTGCGTCATTAGCATCTGAGCCAAACGCGAGAGGAATCATTATTAACGTGTTTTCGGGAACAGGATCAAATCCTAACCCAATGCGGGGAATCTGTTTAGATTCTAAATGTTCTAGGAATCAACACAGTAAAGCCCCTTCTTCACTTAACACCCTCGACACAGGTATAGGATCCTATCTAGGTCATGTACGACACGTAATACTACCGAGGAGACAAGGCTGGACCTGAGACACAGGGAAAAGGCAACCAAAATCTATCGAAATGTTTTTTCGAGAAGTTGCAGTTCTCGCAAAAAAAATAAAAAAGATAAGCCACATATATCTAGTATTGGGATCCCAACCAGAGGTAAAAGATCTTTTAAAAGAAATATCTATATATATTTTCCCCTTTTTTTTGGAGGGATGCTCCACAACCCCCAGTTATGGACAGGATTTAAGAGACGTGGGTTTATTTTTCTGGGTTCTCTTTTTTTTTTTTCTCCTTTACTGTATCTAAGGAACATGATATTGATGATTCTCGAGCTCTCAGGGGTAGATGCAGTGGTTGTATATGAGGTCTATATTCATCTTTTAAGTTCGCTAAGAATGCATGGGCAACTGGAGCCCCAATCATGGCCATCTCAATAATATATATATATATATATATATATATATATATATATATATATATATATATATATATCTAAAAAATATATATATATATATATATATATATATATATATATATATATATATATATATATATATATTATTGAGTGGAGTGGGAGTGGATCTGTCAGCGGATGGAACCATGGAAGCGGAAGTGGATCATAGGGTGGGGGAGGGGGCGAAAATTTTGGGAGCCTTGAAAAATGTGTGGAAGTCGAGAACATTATCTCGGAAAGCAAAAATGGGTATGTTTGAAGGAATAGTGGTTCCAACAATGTTGTATGGTTGCGAGGCGTGGGCTATGGATAGAGATGTGCGCAGGAGGATGGATGTGCTGGAAATGAGATGTTTGAGGACAATGTGTGGTGTGAGGTGGTTTGAGCGAGTGAGTAACGTAAGGGTAAGAGAGATGTGTGGAAATAAAAAGAGCGTGGTTGAGAGAGCAGAAGAGGGTGTTTTGAAATGGTTTGGGCACATGGAGAGAATGAGTGAGGAAAAATTGACCAAGAGGATATATGTGTCGGAGGTGGAGGGAACGAGGAGAAGAGGGAGACCAAATTGGAGGTGGAAAGATGGAGTGAAAAAGATTTTGTGTGATCGGGGCCTGAACATGCAGGAGGGTGAAAGGAGGGCAAGGAATAGAGTGAATTGGAGCGATGTGGTATACAGGGGTTGACGTGCTGTCAGTGGATTGAATCAAGGCATGTGAAGCGTCTGGGGTAAACCATGGAAAGCTGTGTAGGTATGTATATTTGCGTGTGTGGACGTATGTACATGTGTATGGGGGGGGGGGGGGGGGGGTTGGGCCATTTCTTTCGTCTGTTTCCTTGCGCTACCTCGCAAACGCGGGAGACAGCGACAAAGTATAAAAAAAATATATATATATATATATATATATATATATATATATATATATATATATATATATAGCCTGAGCTGCCTATTTTATCGACCAACTCCTCGGGGTGGATGAGCAGCTAGGTTGACTGTGGGCCAACTACCGCAACTAGGATTCGAACCTATGCGCTCGGCCATGGGCGGCCCGTGAATGCGTCACGGTCAAGAACGCTAACCGATACAGCACTCAAAAAAAAATGTAAACCTAAGATTAAAAATTTTGGTCGTAGTCTCTCTCTCTCTCTCTCTCTCTCTCTCTCTCTCTCTCTCTCTCTCTCTCTCTCTCTCTCTCTCTCTCTCTCTATCTATCTATCTATCTATCTATCTATCTCTATCTATCTATCCATCTATCTATCCATCTCTCTCTCTCTGTCAACCTCATACACACACAAATATGTACGCATCAACTAACCAGCCGATTGACTGAATGACTGACTGACTGAGGGATCGCGGTGATATACGACGATATATAAATGGACAGATACACAAAGGTGTTGCAGGGAGAATCACACCATAGATACCAAGGTGTCGCACACCATACAGGTTCCCATCGAGGCTGTGTTGTGAGTGCAGAAGAGACCAGACAGACAAGAGCTTCGAGATGAGAGAGAGAGAGAGAGAGAGAGAGAGAGAGAGAGAGAGAGAGAGAGAGAGAGAGAGAGAGAGAGAGAGAGAGAGAGAGAGAGAGAGAGAGAGAGAGATTACGACGTTAAATTTTAATCTTAGGTTTACAATAAAGAGATAACCCAGGTCAAGTGAGTGCAAACTTTCATAACAAGGGAGGCGAAAATAAAGTCAGTCGTCGACTTGAAGTGAGCTGTTCGTCTTGTCTGGTTCGAAACTTGTTAATGCTGTTGCTCTCAACTACACACTCATGTCGGTAAGACATTCCATACCTAGAGGGAGAAAAACAAAAAGGAAAAAAGTGTTCCTTGAGTCATACGAAATAAAGACGTCCACTAAGTGTTTGTAGGCGAAAATTGAAGTGATCTTGTCTTGCACATCTGTCTAGATCGAGAGTGTCGAAGCCTGGGATGATTTTTGAGGATGTGAACTAAGTCATTTCTTATCGTCATCGCTCGCGTAAGATAAACAGAATAGGGTCGTGTGGACGACTCTCTAAGAACTTGTTTCCTGGACCAGACCAAACCAGTGGGTAAACAAACTCAACCAACATAAAGAGAGAAAGGAAGAAAACCATCCACCCAAGACACACTCTCGCGGTATAGCTTCGCGAGCAGACAATACAAAGAGGAGTAATTCATCCCGGTTTACCTTGGCCCACCGCCGTTGACGCTACCCCAAAACTCACCATTCCGACCACCACCACTGCCACTGCACCACCACACCGCACCCACACCTGGCTGCTTTTAGACCCTACTGTGCCGGCCTCGACCGCAGGTCTCATTTAACACTCTCTGTGCCAGAGTACTGGCGTCGCGGATTCCACTTAGTGTGATAAGTTGCCGCCAAATAAACGATCTGTAACTGCTGGGCGCGCTCAGACGTGGCACGGTCTGGGAGATTGCTGGGGGCGTTCAGGTGTGGCACGGGGATGCTCTTCGTACTTTTGTTCTTTGATGACCTCATTGTCAGGGTTACGTCTTTGAAATGCTGAGTTTATCTGAATAGAAAGAGATTTAAGAACCATCTGGTGGAGACTAAACAGACGAAAACGCGATCTTGCACTGTGAACAAACCAACCAAAGTGGAGACTCAAACAGCGGGACCGTCTAGATCATAAACACGATGAAATGGGAGGATCTTGAAAGAAATAGATTTTCTCTTTGATCCTCATTATCGCTTGTGGTTCTAAAGGTATCAGAATAATCATAGCAGTTCGGCCAGGAAGTCAAAGTCTCTTTACATGACCTCATCTGATGCTGACCGAGAAATAAAGACACAAGACGTGATGTTTCATCCTGTCTAAGTAAATAGTCTGCGCGTGGTGAACACGATCCCAACACTGCACACAGGACAAGCGATGTTGCTTCTTTTTCGATGTAAAAGAATTCGCGAATAAAATGCGTGAATATATATATATATATATATATATATATATATATATATATATATATATATATATATATATATATATATATATATATATATATCTATATATATATATATATATATATATATATATATATATATATATATATATATATATATATATATATATATATATATATATATATATATGTATATATATATATATATATATATATATATATATATATATATATATATATATATATATATATATATATATATATCCCTGGGGATAGGGGAGAAAGAATACTTCCCACGTATTCCCTGCGTGTCGTAGAAGGCGACTAAAAGGGGAGGGAGCGGGGGGCTGGAAATCCTCCCCTCTCGTTTTTTTTTTTAATTTTCCAAAAGAAGGAACAGAGAATTGGGCCAGGTGAGGGTATTCCCTCAAGGCCCAGTCCTCTGTTCTTAACGCTACCTCGCTAATGCGGGAAATGGCGAATAGTTTGAAAGAAAAAAAGAAAAAAGAATATATATATATATATATATATATATATATATATATATATATATATATATATATATATATATATATATATATATATATATATATATATATATATATATATATATATATATATATATATATATATATATATATATATATATGAAATAACTGTAAACTTATGTCGAGATTGTACAAGACTCTAGCCTGGAATAAACTACCTATAAACATTTCCTGAATCACACCAACACAGTGAACACTCACTCCTAAATGAACGAACACGTATTCATCTAATCATTCACGATGGAATAATGAAGCTGAATATATAATAAATCATTTAATAAAGTATTCAGACGACACAACCACGTTCCTTGACGCATTAAACGGATGAGAAAAAGAAATTAGTTAATTTATTGACCTTTATTCATTCTCCCTCTAAAACTAAAACTATGCAAAGACAACAGCAACCTCTGTAGCTTCATATACTAATTACATTAATTCTCAGAGACAGCAAAAGATACGTGTGTCTGCCAAGACCCTCAAAAATACAACTGACCTAAACACTGTTGACTGAAATCTTAACCAGTGTTGACATGGGGGCAACTCAGCTGTGTCCCCAGAATAAACTGTCATCAAGGATTCTATAAATAGGGGGGAAGAGTGGCCCGGGAAGGATAGTATAATAATGAGGCATTTTATATATAAAAGACAAACTGCTGTCGAGGGGGAGTTTTCATATACAACAGGAGATGAAGGTACGTATCGTTGAAATTATATTACTACCATTGCTATATAAAGGTTACTTCATCTTTCATCCATCTGTCAGCTATATCCTGAGGTGGGATGTGTGAGGGTGCGAAAGACTGCAAGGTTTTGTCACTCCCGAATGTAGAAGTTCATGGTGATAGATGCTAATCCGGCAGGCAAGACGCCAGTAGTATGAGTATAATGTCGATGGGACGGTATTCATCATCAACATGTCCTTCATGGTGGTCAAATATATGATTCTGCTGTTTTCCTCGAGAGGGCGGCAATAATGTGTGTCACATAATCATCTTCATCTTGTACCTTAAAGTCTAATATTGTGTTGATTTTACGTCTGATTTCAACCTTCACGGATGATTAATATTTTTTTTCTTTCCTTTTCCTTCTAATCTCTCTCATCTTTGGGCCTCCTGACGCATTCCTTCATAATGATCTGTTCGTCCACTTTATCATCCTCACCTCTTCTTGCTGCCTCCCTAATGTTGTTCTGGAGTTCCCGTCTGTCTCAGTAAATTAAAAGTCTGCAGGCTGGGTCCAGTAGTGGCCATTAGGATGTTCTTTTAACACTGAGGAAAGGCTCTTATGGAGTCTCTTATGCTTCTGAAGCCTTCTCATCCCTCATCCTAAGTCTGCTGTGTATGCCTCTTCGTACCAGCGCCGAAGACGAGGCTTCTTCTCCATAATCTTCTCTCCGTCTATATTGATTGAGAATTCAAATACGTCTATAATTCAGTAGTCTTCAGTAGTCTTAGAAACATCTGCGTATCAAATAGATTACATATCACACTCACATATGTTCTGAATAAAACGAGGTATATTGTTAAACACGACGGCTAAATATACACGTTGGATGAGTGCTTAACACAAGCATTTACAGAAGATCTATTTCATCCTCTTAAAGATAAAAATAACCTGAACAGTTGTAAATGAAATCTGGTCTGCATTCACGCAGAAAATCTACCGAGTTTGCCAATAAAACGAGAATTCACAGATGCTCTCTATATTTTTTTTCGAAATAGAGATGAACCAGAGATATTGCTGAGGGACAGAATTACTCCGACCTTATTGGCAGATATTTTAGTCTATCAAATAAAAGTTTCTTGCATCTTGGACTGTATTGTACTTGGACTTGGACTGTGGCACATAAGGCTTGCATAGAAACACCGGAGCATTTCATCATCTTAAGGACAGCGAAGGATTAATTACTAGTATTATTTATCTTTGGGTCGTGATGTACTGGCGAACATCACAGATAATGGACTAATTCCCATTTGTCGAAGCAAATGGTTATCTCCGCTTGTGTATATGAAACAGCTGGGCATTAGACCTAATGCTGCAGAATTATTGTCTGGAGATGCTTCAGGTATTGGGGCGATATTTGAGCATTACTAATAATGTCATGGGTAGCTTGAGCCATCATCGATAATGACGTATACTTACTGTGACTGGGAGGCCTGAAGCATTAGGAACACATCGGGGCATAATAATTGCGACATGAAGTTCGAGACGTCAACAGTGATGGAGGATTATTAGTCTCATGAAGAGCCCAGGGATACCAGGTTATATTGGAGTATTATGATACTCTTTAGAAAGAAGCCTTGGGCTCAGTGTGTTACCAATGAGTCGTGATAAAGAGCGCGATGACGAGGTGTGCTCTTAGCAACACTGAAGCAGATCACAAAACAGGTATCGAGAATCTCTATGGATGAAGCAAGTAGGTTCAGATCCTCCTGGGTAAGATTGATGCTCAAATTGGGTTATGATTCTTTTCACAGTTTGCTTTTCAAGGATGCCAGGAATCCAGTCCTTCGGTGGCAAGTGATGCAGATGAATAGAGCATTGATTTTCATCAATAATAATGTAATGGTTAGAATTCAATGCTTTCATAAATCTGTATAACAAAGTGAAAAATATCATGAATATTTCTTGATCGTTTAAACAAGCTGGGACGACCCTTGAGCACGACGGTACGACCCATGAGCATGACGGTACGACCTTTGAGCACGACGGTACGACCCTTGGGTAAGACGGTACGACCCTTGAGCACGACCGTACGACCCTTGGGTACGACGGTACGACCTTTGAGCACGACGGTACGACCTTTGAGCACGACGATACGACCCATGAGCACGACCGTACGACCCTTGGGTACGACGGTACGACCCTTGAGCAAGACGGTACGACTTCTTGGGTATGATGTCCAGGCCTTTGGACTGATCTTTAACGGTCAAGCTAAAGGCCAGGCCATCGCACACCAAGGAGGGTCGTACCATCGTACTCAAGGATCTCACCACCGTACTCAATTATCGTACTGTCGTGCTCAAGGATCGTACTGTCGTACTCAAGGATCGCACTGTCGTACTCAAGGATCTTACCCTCGTGCTCAAGGATCGCACTGTCGTACTCAAGGATCGCACTGTCGTACTCAAGGATCTTACTCTCGTGCTCAAGGATCGCACTGTCGTACTCAAGGATCGCACTGTCGTACTCAAGGATCGTACCCTCATACTTTAGGATGGTACGGTCGTGTTCAAGGATCGCAAACACCGTGCTCACGAATCGTACCGTCGTGCTGCCAAAGTTACGCCAGAGCCGATGAGCCATAGAGAAAGGCGGACATAAGAGTAGAAATCCGAGGCTTCCACACGGTGAACCTAGACACACACACACACACACACACACACACACACACAGACATTTGTGTGAAGTCTTCAGTATACCTTCCTCAGTCGATCGTCTCTTCTGACTCTTCGTAATTCTAGTAGGATATTTACGGTCGCTTGCGTCGTTTCAGATGTCGCCGGTCGTTTGCGTCGTTTCAGATGTCGCCGGTCGTTTGCGTCGTTTCAGGATAGTGCTAGCCATTTACCTCAGATGTTGCCGGTCGTTTACGTCGTTTCAGATGTCGCCGGTCGTTTGCGTCGTCCATTTACCTCATTCCGGGTAAAGCTCGTCGTATGCGTCGGTCAGGCCGGTCAGGATATTCGCTTTCATGTACGTCGTGCAGGATAGTCCCAGCCGTTTACGTGGCACAGGTCGTCCGCGCTGCCGGTGGCTCCAATTAGAATGAATAATTATTGTATTATAGTCGGGCGCTGCGATACGTGGTGGTGGAGGAGGGGCAGACTTGGATTCTCTCTCTCTCTCTCTCTCTCTCTCTCTCTCTCTCTCTCTCTCTCTCTCTCTCTCTCTCTCTCTCTCTCTCTCAGCCGATGGGACCCTAATTTCTCCCACATCTTCCCCTCGGCCGACCGCCCTGACCACGCCTGTATGACCCCACAGACAGACTCTCTCTCTCTCCTCAATATTTCTTTCCCATTACTTACTCCTGAGAGACAAGAGGAACCCCGCCTTCTCTGTGAACGATGCCACATTCTTCCTCATCTGGACCTGTGTTGACAATGCTGTCAGTGCCTGACGGTCTGAAAGGTAAACCCGGGGTCTCGCGCGACAGTAAAATATAAGTATGAAGGTTTCCCACAGTGCTTCGGTGGGTGACACAAGCGAAGATCTCTTGGTCTGTATCAGTGTGGGTCACACAGCCAACTACTGCAGGAGACGTCCTGGTCAAAGCCTCTCCTTCAGAAGGCAGTGGTGGGAACAGTCTAATTTTGAATGAGCTCAGTTCTGATGAAGAACAGTTGCTGCCTTTGTTCTATTACTCTTTCTGCTTATATATATATATATATATATATATATATATATATATATATATATATATATATATATATATATATATATATATATATATATATATATATATGTATATATATATATATAAACCCTCTTGTATCTGCGTGTATAATCTCCCAGACATCTGACAGCGCCAGTGACCAAGAAGACAGGAACTGCAGGATTTCATGGGCCTCCCAAAGTCCATGGTTATTGAAGACCTCCAAGACTTCCAGGAGCCTTATGAAGTAGGAGAAGCCTAGGATGCCTGGAACACCTAGGATGCCTGAGTAATCCTTGTGTCCAGGGTATATGAGAGCCCGGGTCGGGTCCTGTGGCCCTCCTTGAAGGATTTCCTTGACCCTTTTTCCACAGGACGTCTGAGAATCATGGCATGACCCTGGAGGAGGATGTTGAGGACTCTCGGGTCTTTCAGAGTCATCGGACGTCCGAGAGTCCCAGGATGTCCGAGTCCTACAGGATGTCTTAGACTCGAGGGATGTGTAGACCTCCTTCCCCCATTCCTCAAGAGGACTTCCTCATGTTGAGCGATGGTGCCTTCGTCTCCCTGTCATTTCTAACCCACGGTAAATAACTGCCTCGTTCATGTATGACTCACGGTACAGAACATCGTAAAAAAAAATGTACTTACGTTTATTGTAATGGTTAATTGGCTTCTGGTCTTGACACTATTGTAATGGTTGATTGGCTTCTCTTGCTGATGTTATTGAAGTGGTTAATTGGCTTCTGGTCTTGACACTATCATAATGGTTAATTGGCTTCTCTTGCTGATATTATTGTAATGGTTAATTGGCTTCTCCAGCTGACATTGTTGTAATGGTTAATTGGCTTCTGCTGTTGACATTAGTAATATGGGTAATTGGGTTCTTGGTGCGCATATAGATCTAAATCCAGATGTTCCCGGACTCCGACTGTCCAAGTTAACGCCGTGAGTGAAAAGTCACCGTTGACAAGGATGTATCATTGAGAGTTCAGTCTCGTCTAAGAACTTATCACTCCAAAGGAGTCTGCATTTCCCTGTTACTGGAAGGAGCGCAGACTTAGGCTGCAGCAACCTTTTAGAAAGGTCAGGCGTAACACCACGACTTCCTCAGAGAAATTGGTCCAGAGGAAATTATAAATAAATAGATCAAAATCTCGTAAACCGGCCATGAAAGAGGGATTACACAAACGAATAGATCTTCCAAAAGAAGCTTAAGCTGTTTAGTTTCAGTAGAGGACCCAGCCAGGTAATCTGTTACTGCCATGATAGTAACGCATAAACGACCGAGTATTTCATCTCAGTCTGACCTCATACACACCACCGTCCATTAAAATGTATTGATGAACACTTAAAGCCATTTTATGCACCCCAGTAATTTCAGTTGCATTTAAAAGTGTTCGTAAATCTGTGAGATTACTTTTGTGTTGCTTGTTCCTTGGCCTGCAAACACACACACACACACACACACACACACACACACACACACACACACACACACACACACACACACACACACACACGCACACACACACACACACACAAACACACACTCAAACACACACACACACACACCTGAGTTGGGGAGGGAAGGAAGGGAGAGAGAGAGAGAGAGAGAGAGAGAGAGAGAGAGAGAGAGAGAGAGAGAGAGAGAGAGAGAGAGAGAGAGAGAGAGAGAGAGAGAGAGAGAGAGAGAGAGAGTCCGTACTAGGTACACCAGGTACATGGCTGCCAGAGAGACAGAAAGAGAGGAGGGCATTCCAGGGGTCCGTGTTAAGTATATCTGGTACATGGCTACCAAGGACAACCCACACACACAGAGTGAGAGGAGACATCCTGCAGGATTAACCCGACATTCGTATCTACAGCAGTCCTTTATCAATTTAATCTCAGCACATGTTGTTCTTCATAAGTTATTCAGTTTTCCCTCCTTTTTTTTCATCAAAATCCACATACAGCCTTCAGCAAAGCCAATTGAACGAAATTACTCACAGTTCATTATATCCCTTTTATAAACTGGCTGGCTTTGACGAACTTCAGACCAAAGTCCATTATCGAGGTAACACGTGAATAATTACGAGAACTGTGAACATGCATGAGTCTCCACTATGCTTTTAGTGAGCTGAACGCACTAACTTCTCATTTCAGACAAACAAGAGAAATGGACTCGCACAGCTGAACGTATTTAACTCAAAAATCCGACTAAGCGCAACCAGATCATGTTTTCAATTGTCACTGTAAGAAAATTATTTCAGGCTTGTACATCCACATTTTTTCCCCCTTTTTTCTCCATAATTGTCCGCCTTTTCCAGCATTGGCGGGTTGACTCCGGAAACAGTCTAAGAAAGGCAGCATCCGCTCACATCCATGTTCTAGCTGTCATGTGCAATGCACCGAAACCACAGCCACCTATTCACAAACAAGCTCCAATAGACCTTTCCATGCCTTCCTCCGACCGCTTCACATGCTTTGCTTCAGTTCACTGACTTTATGTCGCCCCTCCCTGTATACCACGTCGTTCCAATTCACTCTATGCAAAAGTATTGGTAATAGGTTCCTCTAGAGATGGAGATTCCACAGCGGGGACGTGCCTCGCTGCTGCACTTCGACTTGGAGAGCCGCCGCCGCGGCCCATCGTCGAGGTGCGGCTGGAAGTTACCTCATCCGGTCGGCCTCCAGCTCGTAGGTGTCGCCGCTGGCAGGAGGAGTTCGTCGACACCTCCAGCAGACATTTACCTTTTGTACGCCAACAATAGATTACAATGACCGCCTGGCGCAGACTACATGAACTCTCCTCTAACAAGTTTCCCTTCTGATCACACGGCGCTAAACCTAACTTACGGAAACAAGCAGCAAAAAAAAACCTACGCAAATTACAGGAAAGCTGACTGACTAACCCTCACACACTTGATAGAATCCTTGCTCCTAAAACTACATTCTAGGTAGCATCCTTGCCACTTCTGATTCCATCAGTATTATGAACCAAACCTGTGAAAATGAAATTACAAAAAGGAAGATAACTCAAGATTGTCCTAAGAAGTTACGCGACAAAGGGTAAAGAATCACACTCATATGAAAACCATTTACCATCAGCAGAGGCAACAGAATAAATCCAAACTAAGCAACATGATTGACAACCTAATCACTGAAAATCAAAAGACAACCTGACGCTCTTACCCTAAAATCATATATATATATATATATATATATATATATATATATATATATATATATATATATATATATATATATATATATATATATATATATATATATATATATATATATACATATATATA
>NC_092271.1:16434528-16442028 GCF_036320965.1 Panulirus ornatus | reverse complement strand
TACACCTCTCTCCTCCTCCCCCAAAAAGATGATGATGAAAATTTGCCCCCAAAAACAATATGAGTGTCAGGTTGAATGCCAATTATCCCGCGAGCAGAGACAAACGCTGGATATTACGGAATTTATATATATATACATATATATATATATATATATATATATATATATATATATATATATATATATATATATATATATATATATATATATATATATATATATATAAGTTTATATCCTGATGATTTATATGGTGTGACTGTCACCAGGAAGACTGTGTAGGAGGAGAGGAGGCGCTGTCATCCCATGACACTGTCATCCTGCCACAGTGTCATTAAACGCCACTGTCATGCCAAGAAACGGTACTGTCATGACACAGTCAAGAGATGTCACCGCCATCCTATGACACAGTCATGAGATGTCACTGTCATCCCATCTAGAAGTCATGACAAGAAACTGTCATCCAGTGACAGTTATACCAAAACACTGCCATCTTAGGACACCCGTCCCATGCCATTGTCATCCCACAACACTGTCTCCCCAAGACACTATCATCCCATGACAGTCATATATAGACACTCTCATTCCATGACATTTCTCATCCCATGACAGCGTCCTCTCAGTGTCATCTCATGACAGAGTTCACTGCATATCCAAACAACACTTCCTGATGTGTTAGATACGTAAGCCAAGATTTCAGTGCACCTAGGAACTCAAAGATAGACATTACGTATCCTCTGTCTCTTGCCACATCACGGAGGGGACAAAACCTGTAATATATTCCAGAGAACGTTTCTCTTGTTTCCATTTTTCTGGTCAGGGTCTCATCATCCATGCATGAAGAAAAAAAAAACTCAGAAGGAACTTTAGTGAAGTTTCTTGCTTGTGATGACGGCAAAAGATGCTTACAGAAAAAAAAAATAGTTTCAGGAGAGAAACGTGAACTTCTTTTTTCATAGTATGTGACCTAAGCTCGTCCAGGTGAGTTAATACCTCATTCCCACTTGAGACAAAGGCTGTCATCATCCTAGCAATAAAAACAAAGGCTTCGGCATCCTCGCTCTGTACAATCTGGTGGGAAGGAGAGCGAGGGAAGGCATAGCCGTTGTAACCAGTGAATGAATAAGTGGGATTCGAAACACAGTTCCCAGGTGAATTTTGCTAGAGCATGCAGCATAATGCAATACCACACGCCAGTTGCAAACGCATCGCAACCGTTCCTGCTGCAAATATATTCCAAGAGACGGGTTAGACATCAGAGTGTCCCGGCCAGATATGAGTTTTTCTTTCTTTCTTTTTTTTCGAACGTGTTTAGATAACATGAATGTCTTGGACAGAAGCTGAACAGATCAGTAGGAGAACGCCCTACGCTGAAAACCAAATAGAACAACCTTAGACATGATAGAATTGAACAGGACACTAATTCTCTGCCATGTTCTTGAATTGAACAGGATAACAACAGCACGTTATGTGCTCAAATTGATAAGAACAATAATGGATTGTCATCAGAACAACCATAGAATGCCATGTGCTTAAGTTCGGTATGTAGATACAATGTCATGTGATGAAGACCGTATAGGAAAACAATGGAATGTCAGAGCTAATGTTGCACAGGACAGAAATAGAATGTCATGCTCTAAGATTGAGCAGAAGGACAACAGAATGTCATGCGCTAACACCGAACAGGACAGCAATAGAATGTCATGCGCTAAGATTTAGCAGGAGGACAGCAATAGAATGCCATGCGCTAAAATTAATTAGGCTGACATCGACATGGCCTGTGGTTTATCTAGATGTCATGACGTCTAATTAGATCATCACCATAACGTGTGTCAAAATCAAATTAGCATCATTAGAAAAAAAAAAAATCATATTGATGCACTGTACTGAAACTAGACTTGACATCATCCACACGGAAAATATATCATATAGGAATGCATTACCCCGTCCTGTTTGAAAAGTAAATAGGACGGCACGAGCATAACACGAGTTTGAAATAAATAGGCCAAAATTAGCACGACCCTGTGCTAAAACTCAACAGGTGATATTAAAGTATGATGACTGGCATGGCCTTAAAATCCCAACGAAGCATTACTTTGTTAAGGTCAGAAAGAACTGAACACCCACCACCCTGGACACACACACACACACACACACACACACACACACACACGGGCATTATATCTGTCCCGCGGTGGCTGAGTGTGGTAACAGGAGGACAACTCACCTGTTTGTGTCTTCTGTCCATTGACGGTCACGTTGTTATTGTTGTTGTTGTTGTTGTTATTGTTACTACTGTTGTTGTTGTTGTTGTTGGCGATGGCGTTGTTCTCGGTGGAGGAGAGCTTGCCCATGGCGGCGACGACCCCAGCGGTGGTCGTTTGAGCGTCACTGAGTACCGCGGAGTGACCATTCAACACGGCACAGCCACTCTCGTTCATACTGGGAGGCGACGTAACTCTCCAGGTTAGAAGCTAGTCACTTAACACCTGCTTCTGCTTCCTTCGCTTGCTTGCCTGCCTCGTTTGCCTCCGTTAACTTGCTTGTTATGCGGCACTCAATAACGCACACACTCTCACACACACGCGGCGCTCGCGCGCGCGAGATCACATCAGTAGCCTGGGAATAACGTTCCCTCAAGAACTGATAAGAAAAAAAAGAAAATATACGACTGGGTAGAAGTAGGGACAACCAGGAGTTGTGTGGGAGGCTCGTATATTATGTTATATCCCGCAACCGAGTACGCGAAGCGGGAACCACGTATGACCCTCTGGCCCCTCTCCAGTCAGAGGCGTAGCCCAGGTCTATCAGAAACCTTCCTTCCTGAACTGTGGTGAAAAATGGTACTTGTTTATATATCAGATCAAAGTCTATCGCAGCTCATTCGATTAAAAATAGGCTGCCACTATGTAAGGGGTTAAAAACATCTCATGGTGTTATTATTTCGGTGCAATATGTCGAAAGAGGGATTTGCCAAGTGAAACACTGTCGGTTAGAGAATATATAGAAGCCAAGGTTCTCTATTTCCCAAGATAATGACAAGCAGATGGCGGACCTTGTTCGAACTTCGACGGATGACTTGCTCGACTCACAACCACTTGACCCTCCCGCTGCTGAGACCAAACTAGAGGCGGCCACCAAGCCGCTTCTCCAAGTCCGAGGGACAGGCGCCAGTCTCACCCGACGCTGTACGACAACTGCCTCCCAACGCGCCCTCACCTGCCGCGCGCACGAGCCGTCCCGAACCCCTCTGCTCTCCCTCCCCTCTCCCGGCCACACACTCCTCTCACTCTCTCCCCTCCCCTTCCTGCCCTACCACTCATCCCCGACTCCCTCCTAAGGCTCTCTCCCACCCATGCTAACAGCCACCTGAATTTGAGCGTTGACTGCTCCCTCTCCAGAAGTCCACGATGATATTTCCAACTAATGCAAGCTTTTCCCCTGCTTTATCATCAGTTATTATCAATATCATTACTATTATTGCAATAGTTATTATTACCATTATCATCATTACTATTATCATTATCATTATTATTGGCTGTAGGCAGTAATATCATTATCATTATGATGTAGATATGATGAAGCCAGTAGAATAGGTGAATGAATCCATGCAGAGGAGCAAAACAGATCGATGCGACATTGAACATATGAGATCCATTTGTTCCAGAGAACGTTCCTCCTGGAAAAACGACGACAGACAGGAGAGAGAGAGAGAGAGAGAGAGAGAGAGAGAGAGAGAGAGAGAGAGAGAGAGAGAGAGAGAGAGAGAGAGAGAGAGAGAGAGGGAAGAGCCACGTGAAAAATGCACAGCTTTCAGAGCTTCCGCGCGCCGCCGGTCTGCACGGCTCGTCTGTGCAAGTCGTCCCACACACACACACGTCCAGCTCATCATGTGTAGCCATCCTCCCACCTGGGCGTCCTACTGGAGGATCTAAGACGAGAAGAACCAATCACGTCTTTATGAAGGTCGATGACCGGAAATATTATTTCTACTGTCATATCAAATTTCCCAATATTCTTACACTTCTAAAACATACTCATCGAAAACTCCAGATTATTTCTCGAGATTATTTCTCCAGACTATATCTCATTGCCCCTGTGAATTCTCATCCCCTACAATCATTTTTTTCTTCCACTTGCCTTCAGGATTATGCACGAAGAGTATTGTATACACCTTAGCTTCCTCCTTTCCACTAATATTAGAACAAAGTCCACCTACTGTTTTGTTTCATGAGTAAAGAAAGACACGGAAATTATATCTACGATCCTGCGCGACTATGAAACCTTGTCTTGACATTCTAAGTGACTCTGAATGTTAAGTATAGAGCTTCTATGAACATGACACAGACTCTCGTTCAATCCCCAGTATTGCCATCTCAGTCAAAGAGTTCTCCTGTAACACCCTCATAGGTCACATGCATTTGGAGCGTCTGTGGTCGTAAGACTATCCATAACACCTGATAATGGTGTTCACAACACCTGAAGATGATGTTCACAACACCTGATGATGGTGTTCACAACACCTGATGATGGTGTTCACAACACCTGATGATGATGTTCACAACACCTGATGATGGTGTTCACAACACCTGATGATGGTGTTCACAACACCTGATGATGGTGTTCACAACACATAAAGATGTTGTTAAAGAGATTCTATTCTTGTAGGTGGCTGGTTGATGTTGCAGCTTGGGACTAAGGGTCTTGATTGCCTCAGACAGCTGATGGGCCATCATCATCCACAACAGTAAATAAATCTACCTCCCCCCCAACCCACATAAACCAGGCATGATCACCTCCCCCCAACCCACATAAACCAGGCATGATCACTTCCCCCCAACCCACATAAACCAGGAATGATCACCTCCCCCCCAACCCACATAAACCAGGAATGATCACCTCCCCCCAACCCACATAAACCAGGAATGATCACTTCCCCCCAACCCACATAAACCAGGCATGATCACCTCCCCCCAACCCACATAAACCAGGCATGATCACCTCCCCCCAACCCACATAGACCAGGCATGATCACCTCCCCCCAACCCACATAAACCAGGAATGATTTCTGTCACGTATTACAAATATGATTATACTCTGGGTTTTTTTTCCCCCATCACAGTATTATGAATATGACTTCCGTTAGCTCTTTTCCAACCACCTTAAATGAAAAATAAGATTTATCCATTATTCATTACAAGGTAAAGGTGCTGCATATTCATAAAATGTATATGTATATATATTTTCCTATTTGTTTTTATAGGATGTAGAGACAAGCAGACAGTCATATGCGGCCACGCGAATACTGGCTTTTATATAATATGACTTGACTGGAAAACAGAATTTAAGGTATTCTGAATTTCACCATTTGTCAGAATATCGAGTGTCTAGGCAATTAAATTTGAACATATAGTGATATAGGAATATATATATATATATATATATATATATATATATATATATATATATATATATATATATATATATATATATATATATATATATATATATATATATATATATATATATCCCTGGGGATAGGGGAGAAAGAATACTTCCCACGTATTCCCTGCGTGTCGTAGAAGGCGACTAAAAGGGAAGGGAGCGGGGGGCTGGAAATCCTCCCCTCTCATTTTTCTTTTTTTTTTTTTCCAAAAGAAGTAACAGAGAGGTGGGTCAGGTGAGGGTATTCCCTCGGAGGCCCAGTCCTCTGTTCTTGACGCTACCTCGCTATCGCGGGAAATGGCGAATAGTATGAAAGAAAGAAAAGAAGATATATATATATATATATATATATATATATATATATATATATATATATATATATATATATATATATATTCCGACAGATATCCATATGAAAGCGCCGTAAGGGCCACAGCAGAGCACTTGAGAGAGAGAGAGAGAGAGAGAGAGAGAGAGAGAGAGAGAGAGAGAGAGAGAGAGAGAGAGAGAGAGTACCTAGTGCTTATGACGAGGTTTGGCCATAAGGGAGGGTTAAGGCCAGGGCGTAGCGTACCCCACAGGAAAATGTAAAGTTACGCTGAACGAGGAATGTGAGTTGGGTGGTGTTGTCAAGTGTTCTGTGTGAGACAAAGAGATTGTATGTTTGGGGACCGAATGCCAATAGCCACCGTGTGGGTGAGACGGAAACAGAATACAGGGGAGAGAGGGAGAAAAAAATGACACATAGATAGACAGACAGACAGACAAACACACACGGATAAGAACACTAGGGAATAGAGACGTAAAAGATTTTAGAATTAAGGAAATTAAACAGACCAATTGATATCAAAGCCATCAAATCCCTGATATCACTGACATCTTACACTGACTTCAGTGAAAAAGAAAAAGAATATCTTGAAAAACGCCATTGCATAAGCTTCTCACAAGTGATTCAGTAGTTAGATATTCAACAGATCAGTTGATCATTAGAATATTCAACTCAGCGTAAGGGAACCTCCCTCTAGACGAAGGTTTTACAGAACATGAAACTGGTGGTGTTAGAATATTAAACATCATCGGAATTTCTGCCACTCATTCGTCTACATAATTTGTCTGCGTGATATATATATATATATATATATATATATATATATATATATATATATATATATATATATATATATATATATATATATATATATATTTATTCTGCTTTGTCGCTGTCTCACGCGTTAGCGAGGTAGCGCAAGGAAACAGACGAAAGAATGGCCCAACCCGCCCACATACACATGTATATACATACACGTCCACACACGCAAATATACATACCTATACATCTCAATGTACACATATATATATACACACACAGACATATACATATATACACATGTACATAATTCATACTGTATGCCTTTATTTGTTTCCAGCGCCACCTCGCCACACATGGAATAACAACCCCCTCCCCCCTCATGTGTGCGAGGTAGCGCTAGGAAAAGACACCAAAGGCCCCATTCGTTCACACTCAGTCTCTATCTGTCACGTAATAATGCCCGAAACCATAGCTCCCTTTCCACATCCAGGCACCACAAAACTTTCCATGGTTTACCCCAGACGCTTCACACGCCCTGGTTCAATCCATTGACAGCACATCGACCCCGGTATACCACATCGTTCCAATTCACTCTATTCCTTGCACGCCTTTCACCCTCCTGCATGTTCAGGCCCCGATCACTCAAAATCTTTTTCACTCCATCTTTCCAACTCCAATTTGGTCTCCCACTTCTCGTTCCCTCCACTTCTGACACATATATCCTCGTTGTCAATCTTTCCTCACTCATTCTCTCCATGTGACCAAACCATTCAAAACATCCTTTTCTGCTCTCTCAACCACGCTATTTTTATTACCACATACCTCTCTTACCCTTACATTACTTACTCGATCAAACCACCTCACACCACATATTGTCCTCAAACATCTCATTTCCAGCACATCCACCCTCCTCCGCACAACTCTATCCATGGCCCACGCCTCGCAACCATACAACATTGTTGGAACCA
>NC_092271.1:16417028-16427028 GCF_036320965.1 Panulirus ornatus | reverse complement strand
CCTCCTCCAGCAGTCGTCAACGCCTCTCCCGTCTCCCATCACCCGCTGCGCCTCCTTCTTGCCGCCGATAACCATCATCCTATAAAATCCTTATCCAGATATCCTGTTTGTCCAATCCTGAGAACTGCAAATGTCTAGTTCATTTTTTTTTGCTTCAAAGTTTACAAATAAGCCCTTACATTCGTTCCCATTCTCTCTCTCTCTCTCTCTCTCTCTCTCTCTCTCTCTCTCTCTCTCTCTCTCTCTCTCTCTCTCTCTCTCTCTCTCTCTCTCTCTCTCTCTCTCTCTCTAGAACCCTCATCGAATTTTCCATCCCTCTTTCTTTTTTTTCTTTCTCTTTTTTGCCATAACGACTTTAGCCCCGATCTTTGATCTATCGCCATACTTGAAGTTGCCTGATGGTAATAACCGATAGATCTACCATGGGCGGCTATTCTAAGGCCTTGTAAGAGGACCTGTATTTAGGCAGGAGGGGTGTGTGTGGGAGGTGGTGGTGGTGGGTGCCGTCTATCCAACCCCCGTTGCGATTTCCGAACTCATCTTCCGGATAATGAGGTTCCTGGACTGAGATATGAGCAAATATGTGGAGAAAACTGGGGGGGAAAATGAGGGTGTAAGATTGCAAAAAAAAAAAGAAAAAAAAAAGTGAACGGGAGGAGGGGGTGGAAGGGTGATTTCCTCTCTCTCTCTCTCTCTCTCTCTCTCTCTCTCTCTCTCTCTCTCTCTCTCTCTCTCTCTCTCTCTCTCTCTCTCTCTCTCTCTCTCTCTCTCTCTCTCTCTCTCTCTCTCTCTCTCTCTCTCTCTCTCTCTTAAAGCCAGCTCATTTCCTTGAAATTCGAGAAGCCTACTGCTCTCACTTTCAAGAAATAGAGAGAGAGAGAGAGAGAGAGAGAGAGAGAGAGAGAGAGAGAGAGAGAGAGAGAGAGAGAGAGAGAAAGTTTGTTTCTTAGAGACGGAAATTGCTCTGTCCGTTACAGAGGTTGGTTGCTACATTAAGAGAAGATCTATGATGACTGCTTGAGATATTCTTATTTTCAACCTTTCTTGTCTTAGTTATTGCACAATAAAGGAGCTTGTTATCATGTTACTAGGTAGAGCCTCCATTACTCCGGGATGGGAGCGTCAGTGCCTGCTGGTAGAACACAGGCGTCTCGCTGTGTCACGGCGAGAGAGAGAGAGAGAGAGAGAGAGAGAGAAGATCCATCTATCTACAAATTCCCATAATGATGTTTACCCCGACGTGGGACTAACACGGGGAGAGAGAGAGAGAGAGAGAGAGAGAGAGAGAGAGAGAGAGAGAGAGAGAGAGAGAGAGAGAGAGAGAGAGGGAAAGAGTACTGAGGACGCTTCAAAGCAGATGAAGAAGGAGAGGAAGAATAACGAGGGAAATGGGGGACACAACAGGAGACACAGAACGAATGGGAGAAGTCATCATACAGCCAGGCAGAATTCTGAAACCAAGACAAGACCTGATTCGCTTCTTTATCTCTAGCACAGATATGGGCCAGTTGATAACTTTCCTGCCATAACTATCATCTTCTAAATACTCTTTATCATTATGACTATTATTATCATCATCCATCATCACCCCCTAACTGCCGGGGAGCTGTTAATCACTTGCTGTTAAGCAGGACTGTACTAGGGCTGAGCTGTGCTATAGCAAAGCATTCTCACACTCACACATTTAACGATGACTTGGTCTTGTAAGCGGCTACACACTCACTCTACCCACCCAATTTTCACACGACTCTGGCGATCCTGACAGAGCGTAAAGTCATCGTAAGTTGGTTGACTGAAGAGGGAGTTCAGTCCGAAGTTGGTTGACTGAAGAGGCAGTTCAGTCCGAAGTTGGTTGACTGAAGAGGCAGTTCAGTCCGAAGTTGCTTGACTTAAGAGGCAGTTCAGTCCGTAGCTGGTTGACTTAAGAGCCAGTTCAGTCCGAAGTTGGTTGACTGAAGAGGCAGTTCAATCCGAAGTTGGTTGACTTAAGAGGCAGTTCAGTCCGAAGTTGGTTGACTTAAGAGGCAGTTCAGTCCGAAGTTGGTTGACTCAAGAGGCAGTTCAGTCCGAAGTTGGTTGACTGAAGAGGCAGATCAGTCCCAAAGCTGATTGACTTAAGAGGCCGTTCAGTCCGAAGTTGGTTGACTTAAGAGGCAGTTCAGTTGTAAGTTGCTGCTCACGTCTTCGGAGTTGGAGTTGTAGAAATCGCTGAAGACACTAATGACGATGAAGACGATTGAAAT
Source organism: Panulirus ornatus (assembly GCF_036320965.1). Taxonomy (NCBI): domain Eukaryota; kingdom Metazoa; phylum Arthropoda; class Malacostraca; order Decapoda; family Palinuridae; genus Panulirus; species Panulirus ornatus. The sequence goes on along the minus strand of NC_092271.1, from coordinate 16,424,785 downwards.
CGCTATAGTTTATCGATATCATGTACGCTGTAATAGAGATAAGGTAATTGACAAGGTCAACGTGACTATATGACACGTCTTTTTTGATGCTATATTTCAATAAGTACTTCCAAAGGGTAGGATCATCCAAGCTCTATGTGTGTGGTGATGTGATCTTCACAGGTACAGATCATATGATCACTGGGCTCGTATAAACACGTCGGAACTCTGTATATAAAGACAAGGGATGTGTTGATGGAGAACCACCTCTCACCGAGAGATGTTACTCCTGTGTTGCTTATGACTCGCGGTTTTTCAAAACTCCTCGAGAAAAAAAAAAGAAATATCGAAGAGAGATTGAGGATTTATGAGGATAGTGTGGGAAGTGGCTCAGGCTGACGACGTGGCTACGGAAGTAAATGAATTGTTCACATACGTCAGGCAGCAACGGAGGTGGATGTTGGCTAGGTCAGTGAGAACCTCAAACATTAAGGGAATTATCAGCAGCACCATTTTTCCCTTCCTGTACTTAGATTAATGCCACCCATTTTCTATTCTTCGAGCATATCCTGGAGTTGCGAGGTCACAATCAGAGATGTCTCAATAGAAATGGTCTGCTTACGTGTCACACCAGCCTATCTCAGGAACTCATAGGCACCTGAGCACTTCCTGAATCGTGCTTGGACTTCTGAGCCGATGGTTTCTAAACACGGTCATAATACCACTGCGAAGAAAAAGATGAAGTGTTTAAGTAGATAAGAGATGTCAGATATCTTATCTGCTGCTTGTTAAGTTCGTAAACCAACAGAGTCTCCAAGAGCAGCTGTTGGTTCTAGTGCAGTTTGTCATCATTGCTCGTGCTTCCAGCTCAGCCAGTCATTACTGCTGATGCTTCCAGTTCATCCAGTCATTACTGCTGGTGCTTCCAGTATATCCTGTCATTGCTACTGGCGCTTCCAGTCCATAGTGTTATCATTGCTGGCGCTTCCAGTCCATCGTGATATCATTACAGGTGCTTCCAGAACGTCCTGTCATTGCTACTGGTGCTTCCAGTACATCTAGTCATTGCTACTGGTGCTTCCAGTACATCTAGTCAATGTTACTGGTGCTTCCAGTACATTTAGCCATTGCTACTGGTGCTTCCAGTACTAGCCATTGCTACTGGTGCTTCCAGTACAACTAAGTTTTTACTACTGATTCTTCCAGTACATCTAGTAATTTCCACTGGTACTTTCAGTGCATCCACTCATTCCTGCTGGCACTTCCAGTTCTGCTGGAACCTGGCCAAGGGGCGTATCTCAGGCAGTAATCAAGGGATCTCCTGCCTTACTTTCTGGGGAAGCCTGGATCACAAGCAATAACCCCACATGGGCCGCCTGAATGACGTGACCATCCCTGTATTGTCGGCCCAAAGACACCAGGCTTACAACTGTTGCTGACGTCTTCTCTTCTTCATTCTCACAGAGTATCATGAAATTGCCTTTATGAGTAAGTGTTAGATTGAATGGTTCCCCTTTAAACACAGTGGAGACACGTTGATTGGTAAGGTTGAACCACACCATTGAAATGGAGTAATGATGATAGATAGAGAAGAATGAATAGGTTGATAGATGGATAGATGAGTAGATGTATATGATGTATATATAGATGAATGAATAGTTAAGATAGAGTCTTATGTCTATATCTTAATTGTAAAAATTCGTAAATGAAGAAATAATAATTCATTGTTCTCTGAAAACTATAGAGTATAAACTCTTCTCATTGATGTCCACCATGGTCATCTTTTTTTTGTAATTATGATAAAACATCTCTGATACCTGTGAGGTACTACAATTATCTAATCTGATTCATTTCAAACCTCAGTTGTGATACAGATACCTTGCTGTATTAATACACCTTCACAGATGTATTGATACAGTGCAGCAACAGTGTAACATGGTGTCTAGATGTTCATCTAATAAGAAATGATGTTGAATGTGTTTTGATTATTTAGAACTGATCTATGGAAATCTGTTTCAAAATTCATAGTTATTTTCTCTCTTGCAAGTTGGGAAAAGGTGAAGAATTTATATTCATTCTTCAAGATATATATACTCCTGGGTCCCCCTTATAGAGGATTTCCTTAGCTTCAAGGCTGCTCTACCAGTGGGAGCAGGGAATGGATGGATTCCTTTGGAGTGGGGAGAGAGAGAGAGAGAGAGAGAGAGAGAGAGAGAGAGAGAGAGAGAGAGAGAGAGAGGAGAATCCTGCGAAGAGATTTCTCGTCTATTGGCAAGATACAACCTCACTGAAGGCAAACTTTTATAGAACACATGATACCTTCCAACAGCCGGGATTCGAACGAAGGAACCCTTCGCGAGGTAGAAGGGAACGCTGCCGGCTAGGCTATGATCGCCATTAATAGGGAAATGACTATTCGATTACAAGTAATCGAATACCCTTCGTCTCACGTCCATGAGCAACGGGGTCAAATCCCATCAGGCTCACATTACCAGCCGCTAGCATTTTACATGGATTTAAGACGAAGGGTATTCGATTACTTGTAATCGAATAGTCATTTCCCTATTAGGCGCGATCATAGCCTAGCTGCTAGCGTTCCTGTCTACCTCACAAAAAGGTCCGGCTTTCGAATTCTGGCTGTTGAAGGGTATTATATATATATATATATATATATATATATATATATATATATATATATATATATATATATATATATATATATATATATATATATATATATATATATTTGCATCAACGCCAAAGTTATCAGGTTGCTGTCATCAATAGCAACATTCACATATTGACCTGGCCACGTGCCTCACACTAAAGCAAGTTTCACTCACATCTTCCACACTTGACTGTGCAAACGTACGACTCTTGAATATATAATGAGCTCATGCATGGCATGCATATCCAGGGAAGCTTGTGTCACCAAGTCGATACAAGAAGAGACGCCTGTAATACGGAGTGTATCACACGCTCAGAGATCAGTCACAAATCATATTTCGGAGTCAAGGAGAGGTTTAAACTTTCATGTATTACTTTCGTTGCAATTTGTTTGAATGAATGTACAAAAAGTAGTACGCCTTTTTTAAGAGAATATTACTTACTAAACAATGCTTACCTTAAGAAGGAATGGAACGAAATAGTTTAAAAAAATCATATCATACAGAGAAAGAAGAAAAAATCTTTACGTAAATTGATAGCATTTTTTTCAAGGAATAAAGGGTGCAGAATTAACAAAGTACTTAGGGAATAAACTCCTATATAGTCCTCTGATTAACGGATGATCATCTAACTACTTTAGAATATAACTTCAAACTTACATAGTGTAAGAGTGGTGGATGAATGGAATAAGATATAAGATTAGGTTAATGCAAACAGCATATAGAAAATTAAGCAGCAGTAGAAAAAGTGTTCAAGAGATGGGATTAGGAGCCACGTGAATGTAAAACCCACCACTCGTATAGTACAACAGGAAATACACACACACACACACACACACACACACACACACACACACACACACACACACACACACACACACACACAAACACACGCACACACTAATTAAGTACTAGTGTCATTCATAAACCGTCCAGTTCTACAAAGAAATCCGTTTCTGAACTTATAATCTCAATTACGCCTTTTCATCTGTTATTTAAACACAGTTTTATGAGACCAGAACAAAAAACGGGAGTGGAGGGAAAAAAGCCAGAGGATGATTGTGAGGTGAACATGAGGGGACGGTGTGCACCAGGAACCCATCATGGCTGGGAGGTCAGGTCGGCCTACCCTTCTCTCTCTTTCCCTCTGGTTCTCTCGAGCGTCCAAACCCGATTTTCTGTCCGACGTGATTTCAAGGGCATTAGCAAAAGTAAATAACCCCGTCCATTTGTTCCTCGCTGGCTTCATTCCCTTTTTGTTTAAGGGTTTTTCAAATATTTCTTCTCTTCCTCCTCTCTTTTTATGCGATGAGGGAGGTGTGGAGGAGGATCGTGGGCTGGTGGTATTCAAACAAAACCATCGGAGGAAGTAAACATCCTCGGCTTTGACCACAAACAGCCAGACTCAACTATAGGATAAGAGGTGACCCTGAAGGCTCTCTTGATATATATATATATATATATATATATATATATATATATATATATATATATATATATATATATATATATATATATATATATATATATATATATATATATATATATATATATATATATATATATATATATATATATATATATATATATATATATATATATATATATATATATATATATATATATATATATATATATATATATATATATATATATATATATATATATATATATGGCAGATATAGGGTGTTTTGGTCAAGGTGGTGTGTAAAGTGAGAGGGTTAGGGAAAATGATTTGGTAAACAGAGAAGAGGTAGTAAAAGCTTTGCGGAAGATGAAAGCCGGCAAGGCAGCTGGCGTGGATGGTATTGCAGTGGAATCTATTAAAAAAGAGGATGACTGTATTATTGACTGGTTGGTAAGGTTATTCAATGTATGTATGACTCGTGGTGAGGTGACTGAGGACTGGCGGAATGCTTGCATAGTGCCATTGTACAAAGGCAAAGGGGATAAGAGTGAGTGCTCAAATCACAGAGGTATGAGTTTGTCGAGTATTCCTAGGAAATTATATGGGAGGGTATTGATTGAGAGGGTGAAGGCATGTACAGAGCATCAGATTTGGGAAGAGCAGTGTGGTTTCAGAAGTGGTAGAGGATGTGTGGCTCAGGTGTTTGCTTTGAAAAATGTATGTGAGAAATACTTAGAAAAGCAAATGGATTTGTATGTAGCTTTATAGATCTGGAGAAGGCACATGATAGAGTTGATAGAGATGCTCTGTGGAAGGTATTAAGAATATATGGTGTGGGAGGTAAGATGTTAGAAGCAGTGAAAAGTCTTTATCGAGGATGTAAGGCATGTGTACGTGTAGGAAGAGAGGAAAGTGATTGGTTCTCAGTGAAGGTTGGTTTGCGGCAGGGGTGTGTGATGTCTCCATGGTTGTTTAATTTGTTTATGGATGGGTTGTTAGGGAGATGAATGCAAGAGTTTTGGAAAGAGGGGCAAGTATGCAGTCTGTTGTGGATGAGGAGGCTTGGAATGTGAGTTAGTTGTTGTTCGCTGATGATACAGCGCTGGTGGCTGATTCGGGTGAGAAACTGCAGAAGCTGGTGACTGAGTTTGGTAAAGTGTGTTAAAGAAGAAAGCTGAGAGTAAATATGAATAAGAGCAAGGTTATTAGGTACAGTAGGGTTGAGGGAGAAGTCAATTGGGAGGTAAGTTTGAATGGAGAAAAACTGGAGGAAGTGAAGTGTTTTAGATATCTGGGAGTGGATTTGGCAGCGGATGGAACCATGGAAGCGGAAGTGACTCATAGGGTTGGGGAGGGGGAAAAAGTTCTGAGAGCATTGAAAAATGTGTGGAAGTCGAGAACGTTATCTTGGAAAGCAAACATGGGTATGTTTGAAGGAATAGTGGTTCCAACAATGTTTTATGATTGCGAGGCGTGGGCTATAGATAGAGTTGTGCGGAAAAGGGTGGATGTGCTGGAAATGAGATGTTTGAGGATAATATGTGGTGTGAGGTGGTTTGATCGAGTAAGTAATGTAAGGGTAAGAGAGATGTGTGGAAATAAAAAGAGTGTGGTTGAGAGAGCAGAAGAGGGTATTTTGAAATGGTTTGGTCACATGGAGAGAATGAGTGAGGAAAGACTGACAAAGAGGATATATGTGTCAGAGGTGGAGGGAACGAGGAGAAGTGGGAGACCAAATTGGAGGTGGAAAGATGGAGTGAAAAAGATTTTGAGTGATCGGGGCCTGAACATACAGGAGGGTGAAAGGCGTGCAAGGAATAGAGTGGATTGGAACGATGTGGTATACCGAGTTCGACGTGCTGTTATTGGATTTAACCAGGGCATTTGAAGCGTCTGAGGTAAACCATGGAAAGTTTTGTAGGGCCTGGATATGGATAGGGAGCTGTGGTTTCGGTGCATTATTACATGACAGCTAAAGACTGAGTGTGAACGAATGGGGCCTTTGTTATCCTTTCCTAGCGCTACCTCGCGCACATGCAGGGGGGAGGGGGTTTTCATTTCATGTGTGGCGGGGTGGAGACGGAAATGAATAAGGGCAGACAGTATGAATTATGTGCATGTATATATGTATATGTCTGTGTGTGTATATATATGTATACGTTGAGATGTATAGGTATGTATATGTGCGTGTGTGGACGTGTATGTATATACATGTGTATGTGGGTGGGTTGGACCATTCTTTCGTCTGTTTCCTTGCGCTACCTCGCTAACGCGTGAGACAGCGACAAAGTATAATTAAAAAGAATATTAAAGAAAAAAAAAAAAAAAAAAAATATATATATATATATATATATATATATATATATATATATATATATATATATATATATATATATATATATATATATATATATATGCGTGTGTGTGTGTGTGTGTGATTCTATGTGTATGAGTATTAGTATGTCATTTTCAAGGGTTCAAAACTATTACGCATTAACGTATTACTCCAAAAAAAAATAGCAAAGGAAAGTGGTTGAAATGGCGGAATAAATAGCTGGAACGAACACTTGGAAAAATTGCTGTCAACTCAGAAAATGAAAATGTCAATAATGCTCGACCTGCGTGGAAATATTTCTGAATTTAAGAGTGCTTTACTGCAGCACTGTGTGAGACATGACGCAAGATTTGTCCTGCCGGGTGAGCTGGTGAGATTCAGAGAGAGAGAGAGAGAGAGAGAGAGAGAGAGAGAGAGAGAGAGAGAGAGATGATCACCCGGTGGACGATAGCAGACCGAGCTGCAGAATGATGCGTATAGTCATCAAAGATGGACTACAAAGGATTGCCCAACATGTCTGGACGTCAAAGATAATCCACAATCATTTCTGAGAAATGGATCATTCACCTACCAACCTGTCTGAAGGGATAACTGTTGATATGTAGCATTGACATAAGTCTTGCCCTCTGCCACACTGATTGCCCTGCCTACATGGTGGCTTAGAGACGTTCCAGGGAACTGGAAAAGTAAGGATTGTGGATATAGTCTATGTATAATGTTCCAGCGAACTGGAAGGTAGCAATAGATATCTCATATATCTAGTGCTGTTTCGACTTGGTGTTCCAGGGAAATAGGGAAGATTATGGATATTGACTGTGATATAATTCCAGGTACTGGAAAAAATATTATGGAAGTAGGATCCTTCACTGGGGACAGAATTCAGTGCATTCCATGAACTACTCGCGGTTCAGTGACCGATGATTTCATTATGTAAATGGGAAATCAAACAAAGAAACCTCTGACCTCATGGATGTTCCAAGATTTAGCAACTAGAACATATGCATATTGCTATTTGTTTTCTGTATTGTATTCTTGTATCTCTGTATTTTCAGTATCTGTACCATTTTCAGGATCAACTCCCTCCTCAGCGTTGCTCTTGAGTTTTCGGAACTTCCAGAGTGGAGAGTGGGTATTCTGGACTCCTCTCTCCTCCACTCCTCTCCATCAGTATCATAATGCAACAAGTGAAGTCTTCCAAGTCCCCACAGGACTTGTAGAGATCTGTATAGCGCGTTGTGACACAGGACCGGATAGCAGTGGCTCCTGTCACATTGTGTTACGTCTGAGAGTGTAAGAATCCTTTAACAAAGACACCTTTGGTTAATGATAGAAATAATAATTGGGAAACTATTCTATTTGGATATTTCTT